>NC_052667.1:4068043-4369239 GCF_016802725.1 Solenopsis invicta
TTCTGAATTGTTACAATAGTCACTCAAAACGAGCAAAGATTACAAAAGACTATTTTTTCCCCATCATTTCTTTTCTTTTCCACAAGAAATGATATTGCGTTTGTGCAAATCAAGAAATGATTTGCTGTTCATTATAGAAAGCTTTGGAAGAATATCGTCAACACTAAAATTTAAATCCAAAAATTGATTTGAACATTTTGGTAACGTAGGAGTTCTTGCAGCAGTCCAACGTTTCAATGTAAGCCCCTTTTAAGAGGAGATACACTTTCCATTGCCCCTTGCAATTTTTTAAACCCTTCGAAAAATCTGATTTGTTGAACTCTGTAAAATAGGCGTCTGTTTCGTCGATGAACTCCTTATACGACATGAATCTCTGTCCACTGAGACATTTTTTTAAAGTCTGAAAACAGGAAAAAATTGCTGGGGGCCAAATCCGAAGGGCATGGTGAATGCGGCAACAATTCGTATCCTAATTCGATCAATTTGGCTGTGGTGACTGCAGAGTAAGCCAGTGCATTGTCGTGGTGGAGCAAAATTTCTTTATTCGCCAACTGAGACTGTATTTTCTTCAATGCAACATTGAATTGGCCCAATAAATCAGCATAGTACTACCCTGTGATAGCTTTTTCCCTCTGCAAATAGTCGGTGAAGATCACTTGCTCATTTCAAAAAACAGTAATCATCACCTTTCATGCATGTGGATCCCTGTTCTCCGATGTGTAGTAATGAATCCATGTTTCACTAACGATTATGACTCGATTCAAAAACTCCCATGGATTGCACATAAGCACCTTGACCAAATGCTCAGGCCAAACATTCGAATTAAATAGCCGTATCCAGTTGTCCACCGTGAGCAATCGCAGCACCCATCGGGCCGGCAGCTTTTCCATTTCAAAGTTATCATGCAAAATATTGGACGCCTCTGCTACTTCACTCACTTTTATTTGGCTGTTAGCGAGAATCATGTCGTGGACCTTTTCAATGATTTTCTCTCAGTAGTCGCGTTTGTTGAACGGCCTGTGCGCTCTTTATTAAAAATTGATGAACGACCTTGTTTGAATTCGTTGAACCAATATCTGACGGTTGTCATAGATGGTGAATGATCCCCATAAACGGCATCTAATTTCGTTTTTATTTCTTCGCACGTTTTTCCTTCCAAAAATAAAAAGCGAATCACGGATTGATATTGCTCTTCTTCCATTGTATCGAAAAACTCCCACTACGTGAATCACTTTGAAATTTTGGTATGGCGTCGTCAAATCGTTTAAAGGATGGTAGTATACTACGATGATACTGTCAACTTCAATTAGCAATGTCGCCTTTTTGAAACACGGGTATTTATTGATTTGTCTTCGGCTGATGGCAGAGTTTGAGACGTAAGCGCTTAAGTCTGACGGATAGTCTAATAATACTATATATTAATACTACTCACCTCGTCTCTTCGACACACTTATTAGATGAGACATCCAACACATTTCTTACGTCTCTACATTTTTCTCTGCCTTACTCTACGTCACGTCACATCACATCACGTCTCGTTATCAGCCTTCGTACCATGGTGGAAGGAATTCCTTCGTGCGAAACTTTTGTTTTTATGCTCCAATTAAGATTTTCCGTTAGAAATTTTTGGAATTTTAAATAATGTAATTCTTTAATTTATTTTAATTTATAGTATAATAATCAGATAACTTTCTTTAGGAAAAAACTTTAAAAAGATAAGAAACTTCGCATAGAAATCGACAAGTTATTTACTTTTCATATTTGTTTATCCTAACGAAAAGAACCACGTGATTGGTAGCTGAAGGATCCTATTTGCTCTCGCTGTTAGCAGCGCACGACCCACGAAGCGAGAAAGATGCTAAAGAGGGAGTATAGAGAGGTGAAGGAGATAGATAGACGGCGCGCAGCCGCGGACAGTGTTACCATGCTGGTGATTTTGGACAAGATTGGAGGTTTTTAATGATTTTTGATAATTTAGTGAAAAACTATTTTTTAAAAAAGCTGTTCAGAAAAATTATGCGAAAATCTCTCTCTCCTCCCCCTTTCTCTTCCTCTATGTGTATATTTCATATTCATAAATGTTTAAATATTATTAATTTTATTTATATTTACGTTTAAATATATATATATTAAAACGTTAAAAATCATTAAATTTAATTTTTTATTTTAATGTGTTCATTAAAAAAAAAATGATGAAAAACGTAACCTAGTGATATTTGAAGTAGGAGTCTGGTGGAAAAGTATTTAGAGTCGCAGCACTGGCGGAGGAGTAGCGCGCGAGAGAGACAACGAGAGTTTCGGCAATCTCAACGAAAAGGTCCACGGTGGTGGGGTGAACACAACACACGGGAACGTACGCGGAGGGAAGGACGAGGCCAAATCGTGCTTGGTGCCGTTGGTTGATGGTCGCCGTCAATGCCGCAGGTTCTGCCTGAGTGCGATTTCGGGAAGGCAGTAATCCGTTCCGAGGTAGTGCGGGCGAGTGACGTTTTCATGTTGGACACGAGGGTGGTGCGGAGGACCTCGCGGCCGTTGCCTGCACGATAGGCATTTTAAATAACCGCCGACGAGGGACGGACGAGTGTCGTTGCACGTCGGAGACGGGAGGACACGTTCGGCAAGATTTGCGCGTTGTACAAAGGGGCGAGCAGACCGATGTTGTAACGTACCAGGGTGCCAAGATGGAAGAGCGTAGCGTCCTCGGCAGTATCGGCGATATAAATAGTGCGGAGGCGACCAAAAGTAAGCGCGAATCTGTCAACGTTAAATCATCCACGGCGCCGTCGAGCGAACGGTGACGTCGTTGTTGCGCGGTCGTCTCGCTCGCTCGCTTGCTCACTCGCTCGCTCGCGCGAGACCCCGCCGCCACCGTCGCCACCGCCGCCGCCTAACCCTTGTACGATTTTGAATTTTCCTCCTCAGCCGATTTCGCGAATCCACATCGACGACAGTCTCGCGTTTTCCAACGGAAAATCTTGGAGCATGAAAACGGAAGCTCCGTGTACATGCTCGTTTAACGGACGGATCCATCATATTCTTCTTCGCGTTCAAATTTTCCGAAATTTGCGATTCATGATTCGTCACGTCGGCCAATGTCACAGTATCCTTTCGAAACTTTCTAAAATGAACAGCATACGCAATGTCATTTATCGAGGATAAAAAATAATAGGAGGAGGGGGAGAAAATAATCTTTTGTAACCCTCGTCCGTTAGTGTGTGAACGCAAGTTCGGTCTTTGATTCTCCAATATTCGGTCTTTGGTTTACCAATATTATAGATCAGTAGTTCCTCTTTCCGAATGACGAGCATCCTTATGAGATTCCTTGAAAATTACAAAGCTATTTTTCTACAGTAATTCGTGATTGTTTCTGTTATCTCCCTCCTTCGTTCAGTTTCCCTCGCTCCTCTTTCTCTCTGTTTTTCTCACTCCCGCTCCCTCTATCTTCTTCTCTCTTTCTGTCCTTCGTGCTTTTCGCAAGTTAATTATCTTACTCGGAGCACGTGAATGGTGCGTACAGATGTATACATGTATACGCGACTTCCCGTTGCCTATGATACGAGATAGAGCCTGTGTACTTTGTATAACAATGTTTGAATTTTACAGGATCGCTGACACGGCTAAAAATAGAATTTTCTAACAAATCTTTCTGCTAGCTGGTCGAAACTTAAGTAAATTACGGTACTCGTAATTTATCGATAAATAAATTTTTATTTAATTATTTACGTGGACGCATAAATAATTAATTAATAATTACTGAGAAACAACTACTTATTTGTCGCTTTTAGTTATCTTTTTTATTTAATAATAACAATGTTTTGCAATTATTGCATTGTACATAACAATACTTCTTTTTAAATATTAATATATAAATTATACAGTAGTATTGTATAATTTGTATATTAATATTTAAAAAAAATAATGTAATATTTTTGCAATATTTTCTAACAATGCACATTCAAGCTTAATGTAATTTCTTTCTTCTTGGAAATTCTGTATTTATTTTACAATTATTATATACTGTATTATAATATTATGTTTAGAATTTAATAAATAGTACTTTCAATATTAAAAATATTGTGTTATTTTGCTATTTTATCTTTTTGGACACTACAAAGACTATAAAATGAAACGTTCAAATCATGTCTTATTTTATTAAAAGTTTTCTTGTAATAAACACTAAAAAAAAATGGTCTTGCAAGTACAACTACCATTTTTTAATTGCAAAAGATTAACTAAAATAGATAAATGATTAGCAAATATTGTGATATTGCATATGTTTAATACTTAATTTAAATAACAAAGACAGAATTTATATTTGAACTGTTTGTAAAATTTAGAAAGAAAATTTTTTTGTGGCACCTCTATTCATGTTGAGGCCAATCATACTTGTTATAACATTTGACTGTATTTTTGACAATGAGATTTAAATTTTCTAGGGTTATTAAAAATG
Source organism: Solenopsis invicta (assembly GCF_016802725.1). Taxonomy (NCBI): domain Eukaryota; kingdom Metazoa; phylum Arthropoda; class Insecta; order Hymenoptera; family Formicidae; genus Solenopsis; species Solenopsis invicta. The sequence goes on from NC_052667.1 coordinate 4,072,494, forward strand.
TTGCTGCTATAAATTCTATATATGACAAACATTATTTTAGCAGATACAAAAAATAGAGATAAATTTTTGTTGTGACATCTAGAAATCTACATGCATCAATAAAACATTTTTTTGGGTGAAATTGATACTACTGAAAATTTCAATCAATATAAATGATTATTACAAGTAGGGTAAATTATAAAAAGTTTGTTAATGAGGCAATCATTTGTTTGTTAGCCTTAATAATACCACGCAAGAAAAGGATATGCTTGATTGGTGCAACCTGCAATGATCCTGCCCTTAATGTTGCTGCTCAGCAATTCAAAGTGCCTGTACTAAAGTCTGAAACTGGCACAGAATATGTTGACGACACTACGTACAATACTTATTTTATACTCAAACAATTTGAAGGACCCGAATATGAAGCTTTATGCAAGAGTGCTCATAGGTTTGTACATAATATATTATATTCTTACAGCATATATTAAAATGTACAGTTAAAATGCATTAATAATTCTGATATAGAAAAACAAATTTCAGTTATTTGACTTATATATATGTATAATTTTTTTTAGAGTACTTGGACCTACGGCTTTGCTGCAACTGGCAGAAAAGAAGGAATCATTGCCTAGTATCAAAAGACCAATGTATACTCAAGCTATGGTAGGCACGATAGTGGTATTTAGTGGTTTTCGGGCTAAAGAGGATGAACTGGTCAGTCTCATTTATATTAACAATTTTTGATGTGTTATTGATTTGTGTATACATTTGTAACATTATATATTTCTTAACAGCGCAAGTTAGCTAATATGATTCTTAGTATGGGAGGTAGTATCCGGAAGGAGATGGGTATTAAAGTAACGCATCTTATTGCAAATCATTGCAGTGGAGAGAAATATAGATATGCTGACACATTTGGATTACCTATCATGTCGATAGAATGGGTGATAGCATTATGGAATGCAAAAGATGATATCTCCATGTACGCGAACAAAGAAGAATTGGTAAGTATTGTTAGATAACAGAAAAGTAATTCTAAAATATAACTTTGATACCGTATAAAAAAATTCATTGAATACAAGAATTATAACACATTAATTTAATTTAATTTTTAATAATTATTTTAACGTATTTAATGTATTCTCTAATAAATTCTAATTCAACAAACTACACCGTTTGCTGAGTACCACTGAAAGTATCGGTAAAAAGATAGAGACGTTTATATATGAACAAACAATCGTAGTGCAAAATCTGCGTTGCACTCTCTATCTCTCTATCGCTATCTCTGAGCGCTTAGCGCGATAGCGAAGTGGCGTAGTGTTCTCATTCGGTCTCCAACAAAAACATTATGATGACGATTTCCTTTTCTTTAAAACACATTTAATTCAAATTGTAGATAGCGACTTACAAACTGAAACCATTTTACGGGGCGAGAATATGTTTCTTTGGTTTTCCCGAAGAAGAGAAGAGACATATGTGTGAGATTTTGGAGCAACAAGGTGGTGAATCTACCGAAATTGATGATCCAAGTTGCACTCATGTCGTAAGTAGATATATAGATTTCATAAATCTACAAATTTGTTTCTGTATACAAAATTTATATGATGCTACATCACACAGCTGTAGTTTACCGCTTACACATTACATAAATGATACATATGCTTTAGGTGGTCGATATTCCCGGCCTTTTCTACAAGAGAGCCAATAATACGGGCTTATATCTTAAAAATACATCCATCAAATCACTTTCCTTAATGCCTCCTAAACCAATTTCCTCCGCTCTTTACAATCCTTACTCAAACGCAATTTTAAATACAACAAAATCTGACTACAGCATAGCGAGTTATACGTCGTTGAATAATTCGTTAATCTCATGTACATATGATGTAGAATATAATAACCAATGGAACGATTTTGTTTCAATATATAATGTCAGTCATGATTCTGCTATCAGTATGAATGATAATTGTTCCGATTTGCAAAATTCAATTATTAAATCTGGAAACTTGTTCCATTCTTTCACAGAGCAAAGTGATTCTGGTGTAGATATGACCAGATCATCTAATTCATCTTCCGCGATTTTTATATCAAATAAATATTCGATTCCAACAAATACGTCGACAATGATAAGCAACAAAAATGCTAAATTCCATATTCCTGATAGCTGTCTCGATAACGAGGTATTTTTTTGTAGAACTTCGTTAAACTTTTCAGATAAACCCGATGACTTAAAATTATCGCCATCTTATGAAAAAAATAATGAATCTAATCCTTGTATATCTTTAACGAGCAATAACACATTATCTTTAAAATATTGTAAAAATATTCATTACATACAGAATAATACGACCAAAAGTAAAATAATTCCCAAACGATTTATAAAATGGAGAAAAACTAATTCCTGTACATTTGTTCCGAAAATGGCGACGCTTGAAAAATTTAAATTTATGAAGACGCGTTCGCATCCGAATATATTAAAACGCAGTGAGGAACAATATAGCGATACATTTTTACACAATGTCGTAGATGATAAGAATAAGCGTTTATCCAAATCACATACGTCTATTTTCTCTAAAATCAGTCACTTTTCCTTTTGTCCAATATTTTCCGACACTAAGCGAGATATTTCTACCGATTCAGACGATTGTTTCCATGAGAAAACTTTTTTCAAAAAGAAAAACACATCTTTATCCAAGTCTTTCCCAGTGCCTAGAAAAATTTCAAATACTAAACACAGTTTGCAAAACATTTCGATATTTGATGGAAAAAGTAACAATGTATCATCTGCACCACACGACATAAAAACCGAATGCACAGATTTGAAGACACAAAAGGATAAATCATTATTCATGGTATTATTTATTTTTCTTTTTTTTTTGTTTGTTTGTTTGGAACGTATTATGAGGTTTGGTGATTTTCTTTGTCAATAAAATGTTACGTGGTTTTATGTAAAAAAAAAAAAATTGGAAGATGTGGTATTCACTAATTTTATAATAAAATATTTGATTATAAATATACACAACATGCAACATACACAGGTAAATATTAAGTTTGGAAAAGACTTTGTTTTGTCCATGTGAACATTGTGCATATTTATCTAGAATTTATATTTATTTATGTAAAATATCAATGTAATATGTACACATACACACACACACGCGCGCGCGTGCGCGCGCACGCACACACACACACACACACACACACAAAACATAATATTATCTTGAAAATATGATGTGTATTGTGACGTAAAAAAATGTATTAAATTGTATTAAATTATATATAATTGTTCTGTGATTTTATTGTCTGTGAGAAATAACATGTGATATAATGAAAATAATAATATGATTAATATTATTTATCACTTTTAAAAGTTTACTTTTAACTTATGGTTACATAAATAAACAAATATGAAATAAGAAAAATTTGTGTAAGAGAAAAAGTGGTAAATAATATGTAGTTGCGATTATAAATGGTCTGCTAGAACGAAGTATCATAATGTCGATATCTTTTTTATTACAGGTCGTTGATGAGTCCACTGTAAATATATTACCAAATTTAGTTGCAGTATCTGCTTTCATAGTCAAAACCGGATGGTTTTGGACGTCTGTACAAAATGAAGCAGCCGCTGATGAAAAAGAGTATCTATTTGAACATGTAAGTTTAATAATAATACATTTTTTAAATACTCTGGTATCTAAACTTGTGTATTGTTTAGTATTTAGAAACAGTTATGTCCCCTACTGCGACGGGTAGGCGAGACAGTCAACAGATTGTACCGAACGTGACATTATCAAAGCACCCCTGGTTGGGCGGTCAATTATCTAATTTGTTACAAAATGGAGCGGATTCACCAGCCAGTGTCAGTGGAAGCTTTTTGGATTGCACAGCAAGCCCGGATAAAATAATACTAGATGGTATGTGATATTATTTTCTAAATAATTTTATATTTATTTGATTTTGTATGAAATAAGCATGAAAAAATGAAAATTATATTATAATAACATTTAAATATATGTCTAACATTTATAATAAAATTGACAAAAGTGATAAAATTCCTATTTTAATATCATATTAATAAATCACAATTTACTATCTTCCTTTTCTTTACTGGTTCATTAAATTCAACAAGTTACTGACATATTTTTAAAGTTTATAAATTAATTTTTTGTCTTAGAAGCTTGTATCTTTTAGTATAACAAAAAATTTTATGCCAAACTACTAAAATTAATATTTAACAACGTAATATATATTTTTATTTAATTGTTGAACTCATAAAATGAACCATATGAAAGGGAAGATTGTATTAAAATTATTTATTGCTAACTATCAGATATTCCAGAGGTAGAAGCAGTCGATATAGAACATTTGCCAATAAATAAAGAAAATTTATCGCAACGTCATAAAGTGTTTCTTGAACTGGTAGAAACTGAGTCTAATTACGTAGGAATCCTTAATACAATTATGACGGTAAGTATTTATTAGCTATTGAAGCGTTTTTCTATTTTTTTATCTATATTTGCACATTTTATAATTACAGTTATTCAAATTGCCATTGGAAGAGCTCATAGGCAAAAGTGGGAAAGAGTTGCTAAATAGCACGGAAGTAAAAATTATATTTGGTAATTTTCCACCTATTTATGACGTTCATAAACAATTATTGGAGGCATTGCACTGTAGTGCTTCTCATTGGACAGAGGATATCAGCATCGGTGAAATATTTCTCAAGTTTGAACCAGATTTAGTTAAAGCGTATCCTCCATATGTCAACTTCTTCGAAAATACAAAACAAATGTTAGAGGAATGCGATCAAAATAAGCCACGGTTTCACGCCTTTTTAAAAAATTGCCAGACAATGCCGGAATGTGGTAGACAAAGCTTAAAGGAGCTGTTAATTAAACCAATACAAAGGTTACCCAGTATTAGTTTATTATTAAGTGGTAAGATTAATTACTTTTAAAATGTTAATGTTTTATTTGTGTAAAGTTTTGGATGCAAACGGAATGTTTTTATTTCTTGATAGATATTCTTAAGCATACGGACAAAAGTAATCCAGACTATAGCGCGCTAGAAGCTTCTATTAGCTGTATTAAAAAAGTGATGACGTATATAAATGAGGACAAAAGGAAAACGGAACGCCAATTAGCAATGTTCGATATCTTTAATGAGATTGATAATTGTCCGCCGCATTTAGTTTCCTCGCATAGGTCATTTATCAGTAAATGTGATGTAATGGAAGTTACAGAAGGTCTTAGTGGACGAGGTGACCATTTAGTATTGTTCCTCTTTACTGACACTCTTGAAATATGCAAGAAAAGATCGAAAGCTTTTAACTCGTTAAAGAGTCCTAATACTATAAATGGCTTACAATCAATTAAGCTGAGTCAAGGAAAGCCATACAAACATATCAAAATGTTGTCGCTAAGTACTATAAGGAAAGTCGTAGATATACGAGAAACTGATCGTAAATATCGTTATGTATATGCAAAGTATATGCGCTCTTTATAAAATAAAAATTATAACTAATTGTGTGATTTCTTCCAGAATGTCACAAAGTATTTGCGCTTGTGGTACGAGGAACTCAAGAACTCAAGGAAAAATTTTTTTCTTTTATAATTACTGATGAAGAAGTAAATAAAACGAATTATTTACAGACTTTATGTAGGCAAATGGCTCTTGCTGTCCGTGTAGCTGATGCTGTAAGTTACATATTATTGATAACAATATTTACGTATTTTACACACAAATCTTTAAACAACAAAGTCTGTTGAGAAAAAAATTTTTGTAAAGTGTTTACTGCAAATTTTGTAAAAAAAAATTACAATTTGATGCAACATTTCTGTTATCAATACTCTATTGCATTATGTTCAGTTTCTGTCAGCGGAACGATCTTAATGCAAATGCAGTTGATATCAATTTGCTGTAATTTCTGCTTGTATCTGCTGGCATGCTACAAATACTTTAAATGTCATTATGATATGTAATATTAATTTATATCATCCTATTTGTTTTTTTTCTTTATTAGGATACATTACTCATTAGATATGATTCGCATCAGCTTGAAGTTGGCACTAGCGATGTAGCATCGGGAACATTAAAGAAAACAATTAAGTGAGTATATTTGTGCTTTGAAGCTATAATTACGTTCTTTTTGCTTTTTATATATTATTTATATAACATTACCTTTTATATTACAAAAATACTGTAATAATAAATTAAATTTTTTACATATTAAGATGTGTAGGAAATTATGTAGAAATTTATTTATTTTTTTGTGGGGTATATTTATCAAATATTATAAAAGGTGTGAGGACTGACTTCTTTCTTCTCTTATACTGACTTCTATCTTCTCGTAGTTAAATTTAACTACGAATAGTAGTATATCCTCTATTATTAAATCATATATTGATATTAAACAGTATCTTTAAATCTGAGTTGTTTGAATATTAATAAAAATTAAAAAACTTTTTTGCTCACAGATATTTTGAATAAAAAGCTAATGTGATAGTAGATTAAATAAAATATGAATATAGATATTTAGTTAAAGATATTAAGTATATATATATAATTAGTATTTGCTACAGTTGCATAGAAATTTAGGATTTTAATTCGTCATCGCATTTAGATAAAACGAATAGATTATTTGTTGGGCGGCAAATTTGTGAAATTATATTTATATTTGAACGATCTTATAAATGGCACCAACATATTTCTGGGCACAGTCAAAAGATTTATATTTTAGTGTACATATTCTACTGTTATTGCATGATGTAAAGAAATAATGGGGTAACCCGTTTGGTTACAGGAGCCTATTTCATAATTTTTACCTGGAGTATATGGACCCGTATGTCTTCCTACTCAATAGCATGTGTGAAACCACGTTACATGTCCCACTACCGTCAGTTTTCGCACCAAGGCTGATTATATTTTTTTACTTGCTTTTTATTTTCACAACAGTGTCTCAGTAGCGTAATTATTATTAAGTGCGAGTAAATGCTTAATAGCACATTTATATACATATAGAGGAGTTAAAAATAATTAAAAGAATTAAAATATTTACATATAAACTAAAATAGAAATTGTTCGTCAATCAAATGAATAAAAGTTATAACTTTTTGTAACTGTCTTTTATAGTCTTGTAGATAAAGTAGAAAGTAAAACTACTTTTGTAATTATTTAAAGCCTCAAAATTTGTAATTACGCTACTGAAAATTTTTGCTTTTATGATTCTGTTTTATGCTGTGATGAATAGATATAATTTTATTCAGAAACAATTCTTCATAGACCTAATTCTGATCAGTTCAAGCATAATGTAACATAAGCTTTTTCTATTAAAAGCTTTTTATTATATATATTTTTAAATGAAGATTAAGTGTTGTATTTTCTCCATATTTTGAATACGTATACTTTTTTAACTCCTTGTGATTTTAATTTCTCACTTTATATTATTTATTTAATTCACATAAATAAATATTCAGTATTATAATTAATGTGTAATTTAATCGATTGTTATTTTGCTTAAAAAGTTTCTTAACAATTGCTTAATATTTGCTGCTTGATTTTATTTGCCACTTAAAACAAAATTTTTTGGGAATAGTTTATATGAATATATGTATGAACGTGCGTGCACACACATAAAAGAAAATACAAGAAAACACATTTACATACATTTTTTCTTTTTAATAAATATTTTTCTTACTAGTACAGCCATGGTGCAATTTTCACTGTTTTATTATCGATTGAATATCTTTTTGAAAAATTTTGCATGTATATCTTATATTTTCTTTGTACCATAGCAGGTGATTGTCTGCTTGAGTTGGTTTTCTTAACATAACAATGTCTATGTGGATTTATAACACAGGTGTCTGTTTGTCCACAAACTTTTTTCCTTTCAAGTGAAATGAACTATAAAGTTTATTATTGTATAATTAACAAAATGTTAGTTTAAACTGTATGCAAAAGACCTTACAGTTATTAATTTAAGGAGGAAAAAAGTTTTAATGTTGCATTTAAACAATCTTTATATGAGAAAATTTTCAAATTGTATTTTTCTTCAGGTTTGCATCTCGTACAAGAGCGAAAGTTGGCCGAGCGTTTAGTTTCAATAAAACTCCAAGCAAACTAAATAGAGCGATGTCTACGATTATGTCTCCGTTTGGAGCAACACAAACTCTTCCTTCGACAAACCAACAAATAGCCCAAATGCGGCTAGGTAGTTGCAACAATATCAGCGTTAGTTGAATCTTTTTTATATAGATTTTTCCTTTATTCATGCTGTTCCTTTTTTGCTTTTCTTTTTCTTTTGTTACTTTTTTTTATTGTTTTTCTTTTCCTTCTATTGCTTTTCTTTTTCTTCTATTGCATTTCTTTTTCTTCTATTGTTTTTCTTTTTCTTCTATTGCTTTTCTTTTTTTCTGTTGCTTTTTTTCTTCTATTGCTTTTTTTCTATTGCATTTCTTTTTCTTTTATTGCTTTTCTTTTTCTTCTGTTACTTTTCTTTTACTTCTAATGATTTTCTTTTTGTTTTCTTTTCACTTTACATCTATCATATGACAGGAAGTTGTTAATTCTTCTACAAATTTTTATTTTAATGTATCTGATATATAGAACATACTATGAAGGAAACTAAATTAGTTTATACTTGCAAGCTTTTTTCTTATATTTGTTTTCTACTATGTTAAATAAACTTATATTAAAATATTTAGTTTATTTTTCATTATAAACCAGATTTATTTTTTGTATTTTTTAAAATAATAATTCTATTTTATCTTACACTGCTGCTTTTACTCGCAATACTTTTACAATTTATTAATTTTTGCTACTATATTGCTTTCATAGAAAAATATATAATAATTATAATAAATTTATAATAATTCTAATACTTTCATGCTGACTTAAAGTCAATGGATGAACTATATTAAGGATTTCATGTAAGTACGTTATAAAATAAATATATTGGAATTTTTTTATTTATTTATTTCTTAATTAAAAGTTATTTTTGTTTATTTGACTTATGTATATATATATATTAATACTTACAAAATAAATGTATTACTATTGTTTAATGACGTTACATGACGTTAAATTATTAAAAATTTAATATTATTTTATTGTAGTTGCTATTTTGATTTAATTTCATAAAACTTGGTGTTTTCATTCCTTTCATAAAATTTGTTTTAAATTAAAGAATTTTATATATGACATTTTCGTAATACAAAGTAAAGTTAAGAAATATAATTAATAACTATATTACAATTATATCTAGCAAATTATATTTTTTTTTATTTTTAATTCCCTTAATTCTTTTATACTTCATTTCTATAATCTACTGATAATGTATGAATTATTAATTTATTAATTTAACGTGTATGTGTGTACATACATACACATTATATATATATGCTGACAAGCATATAGCACGCGAAGAAAACAAGAAAGAATTCTACATATTTCTTTACTTTATATTTCAAAATGAATTCTAAATGTCAATATTTTCTTTTTGCTGTTTTTCAGTTTTATATTTGAAGGAAATAAGAAAATGAGGAATGAATATATTAAGTCTTATCTTTTTCCAGGAGCTGGATAATGGCGATTCAAGTTCTCCAAATAGAGATGTTCTAGTAGCGCCGATGTCTGATCAGCCGACTCGAAAGGCTCTAAGTATGGCTTCGCTACGAAGGTTGTAATTAGTATGCAAGAAGTCATACTTCCTTTTGCTACAGTCGTTTAGTATTCTGAACAAAGAGACGTGCATTTTTAACAAACCACTGCGGTATGTTAAATTAATATATATCATCTATAGTGATTAAGACATTAATTATATACAGCGGAGAAGGCCCGAAGACGTGCTGTAACCATTTTTATCCATCACAGTTCTGTTTCAAATTATGATTGTCATTTTTCACCATTACTGTTTTATAAGAGTTCAGTACAATTTCCTAAATATCGCCTTATCCTCGGATGCATCATTATAAAAAATGATATTACTGTTATTAGTGCCAATAATGCCTAGTTATTGTTATATTATTATTATTAACATTTATTTATTTTATGTATTATCTCTTGTAATTATTGTATATGCCTTCTTAGCTTCCACTCTTACTCGCCGATAAGATAAGATAAAGAACCATCATTTTTTAATATAAATACAATTCGCTCTTCGCGTTGAATCAATTAAATTATTCTAGGAGATATATTATATATCATTAAATTATATTGATTCGGAAATATTTTTTCGGATTTTTCGGATTAATCGTTATTTTAACGACAAAGCCAGACTTATATCAATGACACTGCAGGCATGTGCAAAAACTTCTCTTAATAAATGTATCAATAATTCGTAAGAAAAAAATAACATTAATGTCTTATTAATTAATATATCCCATTCGTAATCTCAATGCCAAAAAATAGACGAAGTAATTGTTTTAGAATAAATTAGGCAAGAATGCTAACCACAGCATGAAGTAAATGTGTTCTCCAATTAATAAAAATAGTAACTTTTATGTTTTTGATACCAAAATTTTCTACAATTTAAATACAATTTGATTTTACTCACTATTTTTTTTATTTCTGTTTTTCTATTCATTAGAATTTGTTCAACGGGAATCATACAAAAGGAGGTCTGATCTTTGAGCCATAAAAAAATTTATGTGCGGCTTTGTTTTACTTTATCAACGAAGATACTGGTGCTGTGTAGATTTTTTAATAAGACTTGAAAATATTCATATTTCATACAGACTTAAGTTTTGGAAGAAAGTCTGGCGTATGTGCGTGTAAAAAATGTTCAAATCCGAAAATGAAAGCATTGTTAAATTTTAATGATTACAAATACAATACTGCTATGTGCCAATATAGCGAATATACTAAATAACAAGGATATTGCCATCCGTTACAAATTTGATACGTTTGCTTAGATACTATTATATTTCAATGACCTGTGATTTGATTGGGTTTATTACGAGGAGAGACAATGCAATTTACTAATACTTTATATGTCTAAAATTTATGAAAAATAATCGCACAAAAGAATAGAAAATTCACAATTTTTTAACATCAATTGATGTTGTGTAATTGAAATAAGAGAACAGATTTTTAAAATCTGTACTATTTCATAAATGTTTATACAATTTTGTATCTTTGTACTGTGCATAATTCTGTATGATTGACTGTGTCAGATAAAAATGAAAAATTACCAATGTTGGAAATATTATTGAAAATAAGGACTTGAACAACGAGAAAACACTGCTTATTTCTGTATAGTTAATTACATAATGGTAAGATAAACATATGATGGAGAAAAATAATAGAGTAAATACAATCATACACTAAGTACAATCAATAATATTTTTTAAATAATATGCAAACTATATATTTGTCTTAAAGTTCTCTGTTATATTTCATAATTATTAATCGCTGTTATATAACCGTTTAAATAAAAAATTTCAATTTGTTTAATTACAAGTTTGAATAAATTGTGTAATGTACATATAATGTACAGTAACAGGTTATCAACAATTTGCTTTCATTATAGCATTAATTACTCTCGATGTCAAGTTTGTAAGATTTTCCTAATTGCACATGCTCTAAAACATTGACTATCAATTAATTCGATTACAATTAAATAATTGACTGAAGAAACACATTATGTGAATAAAATTATATATAAAAGATAATTTACAATATGTATTGTAATAAATGTGAAACAATCATGATTGATAAGTTTTTTAAAATTAAATGCATGTTAAACATTAATTTGAGCATGCAGACATACATCATGATTCTTCTTTCACATAGCACTCTAAAAGAGTTTATTTTTTTACATATTTCATTATTATTTGATTTTATGCAACATTAATAGCTTTTATTAATAGTTGCAAAACTTGTGTTGCCTGATATAGCAACATCTTGCCATTGTAATTTTGTTCGTAAAATTGAAAGCAGGCCATATATGCATAAGATTGTTTTACGTATGCATCCATATATTCGCTATTGTATTGCAATGCGAATATTCCTAAGTGTTTTGTTTGGCGATTGTATGTTTCGGCTCTATGCATTAGCATTTTCTTTATCGTCCATTATTTGAAAACTAGCTAAAGTTTATTTTTGCATCATTAATACGAAGTAAAATGGAAAAATAAATATTTAGTTTAAATGCAAAATAGTCGATTATAAAATGTACTTGGCGGGAAAATCTTATAAGCACAGAATGATTTTTTTCCTGTACGGTCTTTCCTAGTCTTTATTCAATCAATATAATACGGTTTTTCTATCTGTTCTTACAAAATGATACCAGTGCCACTTCTAAAGTAATTAAAAGTAAAAAACTGAGAAAGGATTAAGCTTTAATATAACTTTGTACAAGCGACATTTAATTTTTTACAAGTACTACCGCATGTGAGTCACAAGAGAGAAGTCTGACAATATATGGTATCGGTATATTCTTTTATCCATTATATATATTGATTGATTAAAGAAAATCAGCATGGATTGTTGACTGCCAAGAAAGTATTTCGATCACTGCTTATAAGAGGTTATCCAGTTTTATATTGTCGATTATATTCTCTCTTGTCATCTTTTGATAATTAGTGCCTTGAGTATGAATAATGAGTACGAATAAAACTTGTATGATTAAATGTACTTTATATATGTGCCTGATTCACGAAAAAGATAAATCGAGAGATGCAAGTTTCTCTCGATTTCGTCTCTCGTATAATATTTTGTGCCTCTTAATTTAGATTATTTATTAAGATTCCGATTTTGCTCTGTCTTATTTCAAACCAGTGAAAGATACGGTACCATTATACTTTCTAAAATGTATCCCGTAATAACGAAAACGTGCTTTTTTAAAGTGCCATTCGTGCGCATACTTGAAATAAGCACACTACTATTTGTATAAATAATATTAACTTTATAAGAACTGATAAGTAGAATAGTGGTACGAATTGCGGGACAAATAAAATTTTTTACACAGTTTCTATTGATTAATGTGGTATCGCGTAGGTTTGACATAATATAAAAAACAGAAATCTTTAATAATTGCTGCAATTTTTCAACGTAAGAATCGATATAAGGTATACTGCTATTCTCGCGAGTCCTCCTACGACATGTAGAAAGTTGAGAATATCTGTACTCGGACACCTGTCTTGTGCGTATTTTCCAGTCTTCTATAAAAATATTAAAAAATAAAATATTAGCTGGTCAACTGCATCGGAACGCGTCGACCACTCTCTATATGCGCAATTGATTTATTTCTCAAATCTTTTATTTTCTTTTACTGCAAAGAGTAATTGGGTGCCGAGATATGAGAGTCGCGTGGTGATATGCCAAAACAAGTGTCCTTGATTTAGGTGCATTGTAAATAGTAATGTTAAGTATTTCAGAAACTAATGTAATGTAAAAAACATTTTTTACTATACACCTAAAATTATATATCGTCTTACAATTCTCACGCAGTTATTATTTATACATTATTAATACTGTAATTGTATAAATTTAACATATATTATGTAAACCGAAATTAGCGTTTCTTTACTCGTTCACCTTTTCTGAACCTTTAGACACGTGATAGTAAGTATTTATTAGAGTATATGAAACTTTAGTCTGGATGAGCATATCAGCAATTTAAAAAATACGCATATTATGTAATTTTTTACAAGATTAATATGAATAATAAACATATATTCCATATGTATGAAATAACAATGGAAATAAATGTGGAAAGCGTCAATAGTTAACGTTCAGATGCTGTTTAAAATTCGTATAAAGAATATTTTTGTTTTATATTATTACATTGATAAGTTATTTTTATTAAATTTAAAATGTTAAGAACATTATCTTCATGATAAAAGAAGTTAAATTAATACGGCTTGACAAATTGTTTTGGTAATTCGCGTCTCACACGTTTTATTGCACTTTCAGAAGAAGCGCGTGTTCATCGAAAACATGTGGAAGTGGCCAAGATTTTATTTTATTCCAAGACGGACGTCTTTCGTTTCGGGCAACAGATTAGATTTCTTACTATACATACACATGTGACAAGCTTAATAAAAAAAATAATTGTAAATTGTTTTCTTTTTCTTTCTCTTTTTATTTCACTGATATATCTTGACCAAATTTTACGTTTTATATCCTTGATGGAAACATCTATATGTTTTGACGAGTAAAATGTAAAAAATAAAATTTATATACCGTAAGCCGCAGGAGTTAAATGTACATAGAATTTATATATATTAAATATATTAAAACAATATGAACATATACTGTTTTACGTTATTATATTAAAATAATTCGTCAAACTCAAATATCATGGATTGTATTGGATAGCCTTCTGAACTAAATCTGGCCCATTTGCGTATCCTTGCTTTAAGGAAACATACACAGTTAATAGTAAAGCTGTATAAACGTTAGCTTAGAACAGTAATATTGCATTACAGTAACTAATTATTGAAATCATATTATCGGTTATAGGGTAATGTTACTATCAGTCTTCTATTACTACTATTCATAAATTACAATTGTTGCAGATGGTATTTGTATATCATTTGTATTGTTTTACAATCCGTATATCATCACAACACGTCACGATATTAATGAGATTTTTCAGATACGAGTAATACGAGCATTGCACATTTTCTCTGATTTGCGTGCGTTTCAATTTGTAAAATTGAAGGTGAAGAGAATACACGAGAATGTTTTTTTAAACACGAAAATTCATAAAATTAGACTTTATTATATTCTCATTTACTACGTCCTCAAAATTTTTTATTAAAATACACGAAATTGTTGATAGGAAAAAATTTTAATGAAAGTAAATGCTCTTAAAAATATTTGCCAGCTTGTACTGATTTCGTCAGTAATCAAATTTGTTTTCAACCTTTATCTACAAATAAAGTTAAACTGAGTTCATGTTGCTTCAGATATACATATATGTGTATTTGTATTTATTGCAACGTTATTTATTTTGTCTTATCCTTCAATTTTAATTATTCAGAGTGATATACAGAAATATTGGCAAAGAACCAATAGTTATTATTATTAAAATTAAAAATTGAAATTTATATAAACTGTGAACGCATTTATATATGTACATATATGTATTATACGTATATTGTACATTATTCAGAGCAGTTGAAGTTAAAGAATGAGCCAAAACGGATGACATTAAATATGCCTAAGGCAGCGTAAACTCGCTCAGCTTCATTTGTATTCGGATAAACGTGGAAATATGATTACTTGCCGAAATGAGCAAGCTGATATCGAACATCGACAAAGGCGTAACGCGCTTGGAATAGCTGATGTAAGGTTTTCATCGCAGAAATAGACTACGAAACAGTAAACTCGATTAACAGTGATGCATTTCGCGCCTCCATTCAATGGAAGACCCGATACAAATTACAACTCGGCAATTGGTAGAATCGATATTACCTTTTTGCTCTTTACGTTCGCGCGAAGCATTCACCTCTCATTTCTCTGATACTATTAACTTTTGATTGGATCGCCAAGCGGAAGTTTAACTGTACTTGACAAAAGATACCCCGAAGATAGATAAATCCGATGAACGGTATGTTTTTTTGATAGATTACATTCAGAATTTTATCGAACGATATATGTAGAAGAGAATTGTTGAATGCGTACTGTTCGTCTATTCTATGTATTTTATTGATATTTTATTTTAAAAGAACATTGAAATATAAAATATTTTTATTTAATATGAACAACATTTATTGAAAAATATGAAATAAATATTTTCAAAAAATATATAAAATATTTTTAAAAACATTTAATACAATAAGTAGGATAATCTGTTTATTCTTTCTTATGCTGAAAACAAAATTTATTAAAAAACTAAAATATTTAGTTTAATATTGAGTTGATTTAATTAATTCTTGATTCAAAAAGTGTTAATAGTTAACATGAATGAATTTATATATATACATACACACACCTTTTTATGTGCAACTATATAATTGTCGAATCAACCTAATGTTTAATCGAACTAAATATTTTAGTTTTTCAATAACTTTTTCTCAGTACAATAAGTAAAAATGTTGCTTTATCCTTTATGTTTGATTTCTTTAAACAAATCTCCGATAATCCGTAACTTCCGATACGTCTCTTGCATTTCTCGCATTGCGAGGGTGACGAGAATCGCCGCCGCATGCTTGTTAAAAGAAACTTAATAGATTTCTAGAATACAAAGTTTTAAATTGAGTTCCTCCGCGAAGTTGGGCGATCTTGCTAAATAATTACCAAATAATAAATCCATAACTCCGTTATGGAACTTAGTTCGAAACTTTGCATTTCAGGAATCTAGAAAACTTCCTCTACGAGGAAAGGAAAAGGGGAGAGGTTTGCACTTCTTCTCATCAATTTATTGTATCTATTTATTCAACAAAATATGCAGTCACTCTTATTAGCACACGTGCGTGAAATCGCATGCATGCGTGAACTTTCTAATGGCCTGCCTATTTCGCCGAACGATGCTGAATTACGGCTAATTTTCTTTGAGCTATTTCGCGTGTATGACTATTTTCCAACGGTTCGCGATCTCTTAATTAACGAACGCGACGGTATAATGTATAAGGCAAACTCGCGAAATTCTCCCGCGCGAGTTGCCAAGTTGCCTGATTAAAAAGACGCCCCGACTACGAGGGAGCAAATAAGAGCAGCCAGGTGGCTCGTTCTTTTTTCCTCCCCTCCGCCCCTTTCTTTTTTTTTCGACAGATAGAAAATGAAAACGTTTGCGTAGCCAGACGTGGAAACGTATATATGGCCTGTCTCGTTAACATTTCGTTTTTCAACACATGCGCTGAAAGGGCGAGCGGAAACGTTTTATTACGGCCGCGCGTATGTCGCTTACGTGCGTGGGCAAATATGCAACGGGGCGAATTTACGAGCGAGTAAATAGCTCGCCGCGCATATGCATACGTGCTGATCGTGCATCCCGTGATGTCTCTGACTGCCAACTCGCCGGAAAATATCAGTCTGATACGCGTGTTTTTTTTTCTTCTCTCCCTCCCACTGTCGCGCGTCCACCCGTAATGAAACGACCGCTTCGTTACGTCGGGATTACGATGAAGTTACGCGATGCGTAATATCCAGGTGTTTGACGTATGTTCCTCTCTTGTCCGTGCCCTCTTCTCCGGAGAGCTTCAGCAAAAAAAAGAAAAAGAAAAAAGGTGTTACGCGAATCCCGCTATTTCACTGTGCGCGTGTTATGTAAACGCGGGGGAAATTCGCAAGCATAGGGTAAAAAATTGTATCGCGTTAATGAACACACGTGGAGCAGGCGGATCACTTTGAATAGCGTTTTTGGACGATAATCGGGGGGAGCTGTAACGAAATAAATTTACCACGAAGGCTGATATTCGGAGACAAGCGCGAATTAACGAGCGTCGTCGAAACGACACGGGAGTTGGCGTAACATTACGAATTAAATCGAAGGCGTTACACTCGGGATCTGAGAGTACCTTTAATCCATCAGACACGTGGAATCGCCAATTTGTTCAGTGCGACGTCATAATTAACTAATTGCCATTGAAGGCGCCCTGATGGAGTCCCGTAATAATTAACTATATTCAATCCATCAATTATGCGATCGTATTAGCGAAGTACTATAGATCGCAATTGCATCTACATAGGCCGCGAAGTGCGGTAACGGTGCATAATCGTCGAGCGAATAATGAACATACGATTCGCCCAATTTGCACTATCGTTACTACCCACTAATGTGGAATTGTTGTGCTGAGTTTCATACGCCGCCGCGCATCGCGGCCAAAATGCATCGGGAACTTCGAAATGGAGCCTGCAAGTAGGCATATCTCAATCCCGCTGTTAATTACGCTCTGTTTACATTCGTGCGTAGCGTCGTCCTAGAACGTCGCGCGATATAATATATGTGTATACCGGTATCACGTCTCTCGGATAACGCGCTAATTAATAACGCGCTGCTTGTCGGAGAGCGGCGTCTTAGAGCTATTCACGGCGGGGCTTCACCAAGAGAGATACCGGGGGGGTGCTTTGAACGTTTGCACCGTCGGAATTTCACGCGCCGTCAAAAAGAACCGAGACGAGTCCGCCTCCTCGCTCTAAGGTGCGAAAATTAAATTCTGCGAGAGAGAGAGAGAGAGAGAGAGAGAGAGAGTCTCAATAACGCGAGCGCGAGCTTCCAGCGAGAGTACCTGTCTACAAGGCCATTGTATTATATTAACTCCAGCTGGCTCGTGAGTGCAGCTCGGCTCTTACTTTTACATTCCTCGCTGACAAATTAATTTTTCTAATCGTCTATCCTGACAGACATCTCGCGCGCGTCTCTTTCGAGAAGCTGAAACCGCGTATCGCCCGCGCCCGCGCCACCGCCGCAGAGCCCGATGGAGATCTTTCAAGGGATGCGCTCGACTGCCTCTGTACTGCAGGACCGCGTTTGGTGGCAACTTCACTTTCCGCATAAAGACGCACGTGTATTTTTAGGTGCACGGCAAGGGCGGGAGGGTGAGGAGGAGGAAGCCACGTTATCAGAACGGTTAGTAGCGAGACTACAGAGAGCGGCTCACATTGATTTTCACACAGGGGTTGGGGTTCTTGAAGGCCACAGCTGGAATGGAAGCTGCGGCCTTCAATTTTCGCTCATTCACTTCGCCGGATTCTTTCCATTCGCGTTTCTCGCCGCGCATCGTCTTATTTTCCGTCTTACTCGCCCTCCGAGACATCCTGCCGCGTTCCACCCTTTTTCTCCGTCTCTGCCTCGTCGGTTCGCTCGTCCTCGTCTGCTTCTTCTTTTTTCCCCCGTACCGGGGTACGTCAATTTAAAATCCCATTCACCCCCGACGTTGCGACGTTTTACTTTCCGCGAAATTGCATTATTTCGCGAATGTCTTTATTTAAACAATCTAAGCGAGAGTGACGTCGCGCTTTCCCTTTTTTTATTCGCGGAAATTCTTTTTTTTTTTTTAAACAGAACAGAATTCAACGATATACCCTCTTAATAAATTTTTCTCGATTCGTTGCGCCGCTCGATTATGTTGCTCTTATTTACATACAAATACGCATGTAAATTGACATTTTAATTAATACCCGCGCGTTGCTTTTTGTGAGTGGACGCGCCAACGTGGTTTGATTTATTGATTTTACATGCGATAACGTGCCTATTGTCACAAAATGTTACACCACTGTATATTGTATTATGCTGCACGATTATACATTTCATATAACATTAGCCGAATACATATCGATTTTCGATTAATCGAAATTGTGCCCCAGAATTATTGCCATTAGTTTTTCAAAGAAATTAGAAATAGATTTTTATAATTAAAAAATCAAATATGAATACTGTAATACAGATGAAAAGAGACAAATTGCGTTTTAAATTCAATAAATATGAATTACAAAATTTCAATTTTGATGACGCGTCTTAATTTAATACAGTTTACACTTGAGTTAATTCTATTTAATGATGAAAATTTATAATCTTAGAACGCTACTCATGTCTTTTTTTTCTTACATTAACACTACTCTGGATCAAAATTCACCCACATCATTAAGAATTTTTTACACCTTTTCAGATTTTTTTTCTACTTCAGGTTGCAAGAGACGGTAGAATAACGAAACTATTTTAATGTAAAAAATCTTATTAAATGTTTTAAACTATCAAAATTTTAATAACAAAAATGTAATAAACTTGAAGTTATACTTGGAAAATTCACTTACAGTAGCACTCTAGGGTTAATAGTAGAAAATTAAAAAGTAAGGAAAATTCTCACATGTACGAAAATTGCAAGGAATTTGTAGACAAAAAAGGAGTCACAGCGATTGCACGGAAATCAAAAGAGTAATAACCGGACAAATGATAATTACGAAATATTACACTGCACAGATATTGCATTAATATCTTAATTGCGACAATTTACTTTTTCAGTTCCTCGTTATTTCGACGGGAATTTTGTCGACGATGAATGGTAGAGTAGGTGCGTATAAAATGTCGACGTGCAAAACTGCGGAAACCATTTCATCGATTTTTCCGCGCCCTGGCGCTAATTAAAGCTCGCTTATGTTTTCCTCAAACCAATCTCGCGTAATATTACAACTCCTAATTAGTAGCTAATGACGTCGAGTACAATGTTAACGAAATCGTCAAAGAACGCATGTAAAATGGAAGGGGCGGATAGAAGAGTTCTTCGACATTACGGCGCTGGCGAATGATGCAACAACGAAATTTAACATTATCAGGATTGCCTCGTATTTTCTCTAATTAACATCCAGCAACAATATAACAATATTGCCTTCTGGGCGTCACCAAGCCGAAGCCGTGGCCGTGGCTCAAAGGCGGCGACCTGACTTTAATGAAGTTTGCCGAGGCATTTATCGGCGCTGGGCTGTGGGCTAAAACCGGACCGCGCATTTCCGTCCGGTCCGCTTCTACTTAAGCGTCAACGAGAGAATCGGCGGTGCGCCATTAATTCCAGATGCCTGCACCGGACGAAGACCGCCGCCGGTCCTCGGCTTCCTGCCACTTTTTCGAGACTTAATCTTCAACGCCTCCGACTCTAATCTCGACGTATAATTTTATCGACATAATAATAATACGTGTTCAATGTTACGATAATACACGTGTATAAAATACAATTACTTCCTAATGGACTTTTCGCTCCTGATACTTTTTGTGAAATATCGATTGCATGACACATGTCCCAGATGCAAAAGGTACACACCGTCACTCGCGATGGTAAACGAACAGTGTTAACAGCGCGGAGCTTTGATTAAAGTTTCAATTTATTTTTGAATTCTCTTGCAGGAAATCGGGGTGCACCGGAGTTAACTCGCGGTACCCGCGTAACATGCTGCACAGATATTTATTTACGATACTTCTTTCGAGTGCGTCGGTGTGACGTTGAGCGTAAATTACTTGGCGCTCTTTGATTACTCGATCCATTCGTTTACATTTATCCGCGTGTATTAATTCCCTCATCGTATTAAAAACTAAAACCGTGGCGGCGTTTAAAGTATAATAGTAATAAAGTAGATCCGGTAAATTCAAATCATGATGGAGTACATTTTCAAGTTTTTATGCTATCACTCGGTATGGATTGCAACAAATTGCAATTTTACATTTCAATAACGCGATGATAGTTTTTTTTGTGAATGCATACTATTATTTAGTAACCGACACCATGAAAATCGCGAAACGATAAATCCAACTAATAATCAACGTTTCAGTTTACGATTTCGCTCGCGCGCGCATTATAATAAATTGCAGTTTTTCATTGCGATTAAAAGTACGTTACGAAAAGATTTACATCGTTATATATAAATATACCTCTGTGTTACTAGTTCAAGAGAACCGCATGCTAAATGATACTAATACCGGAAAAACACGTATATGCAATTTGCACGAGAGTGCATTTAAGTAGAACCAAGAAAAGCTAACGCGGCAGTGGAAAAAGCGCATTGGTGGTCGACCGAGTAGAACGAGTCCGGATTGGGTCAGCCGTGGCACCTAGTAGAAAAGTCGTTTACGTCAGACAGTAGCCAAGCGAGTCGTGACTCTTGGTCCACACAACCGGCGGTAACAGTTGTTCGTTCTGCTACGTGTGATACATACGGTGGCCCCCGGCTCCCTCTCTTACGGTCAACGGTGTCAGAAAGTCACGTTTCAATGCGCCGAAAGTCCAGCCGCATTCGTATAACTTATACGGATAAATGATTATTTATCCGCATAATTTGATTTAATCCGGATCGAGATAAACCTTATGCATCAACTTTTCTTGGTTTCAGCACAATTAGTCTTCCAATTTATTTTTAGCGGAAGATATTAAATCATTAATGAAACGTACATTAAGAGAAAAAAAAATTGTTTAATGAAAAAAATAGATTTTACTTAAATCTGGATATTTGGATGCAAATAATTATTTAATATTTTACCAAATATAATCACGCACTAGACTCTTACTTATGCTATCTTAATTTTTTACACGAAAACAACAGTTTTGTTAAAGTATCTAAAAATATATCTAGATTACTTGAAAATAATTTTTGTTAAATTAACAAAATAATTATATAGAATGCTCAAGCTAACTGCTAAAACGTCAAAATTTTTTTGCAGCTTAAGCGTCTTACATAATTATTTTGATAGCTCAGCGAAATTGTTTTCAGATCTACATCTAACTGTACACTTTGGATACTTCAGTACAAAATCGTTTTTCCATCTATTTATTTCCATTTCAAGAGTCTTTACTTATTCGTTTACAAGTCGATAAGCAAACGAAAGGATAAGCAAAAAGAAAGATGCATAAGCTCTGTATGAATATCATTTCAAATTCTAGAAGCGCGTAACTTTCGAAGAGAAATGAGAAGCGAATTCATTAGTTGGTTGGACATTCGCAAAGATATTCTCGTACTCATATCTTCAAGTGCATCGCCTGAGAGATTGATAGTGCCGCTGCTTAGAAAAGATTTTCCTTCCACAACTTATATATGTCACAAGTCATAAAAATTACAGCACATTACGTTTTAATGTCACAGTGCCCTCGTTTCCATTCGCATCTCGTCGCGACCTTCTTACGTCGTACTTTCAAGCGCGACGCTTACTTATATTCGTTGAATATTTTCTAGACTTTGGCAGAACGACGTCGCGCGCATATTGCGTCGACCCGAGCGTGTGATGAGAAGAAGGGAAAAATATAATAAAACTCGCGACAAAGTGCGAGATAAGCAGTGTGGAAGGCCGAGAATTTGAATTAAGGAAAGCTTGGTTAAATACTTACCCGGTGGCTGCCCGGTTCGCAAGCGCAAAACGAGGGTTTATAGGGTGGTGCATTATAAGCTCCCACGTTGTGTCTCATAGTATATTGTAATCAGCGCCAACGGTAGACACCTGCTTTAAAACAATAAAAATGCATGAAGTTAATTATCGCCCATTTTAATTTATAGAGCAGTGCGTAAAGACGCTACTGTTTTCCTTCGTGCTATTCCATATCTTAGAATAGACAACAACTTAATGTATCCAGATTGATACACTTTTATAAGAACTGAGAAAAAAATATTTGATATTTGTGACTACAATTGCATAGTAAAATAATTATGCACAGTTAGAAGCTTCATTTTTGCAATGATTGCTTTAATGCTAATAATAATAATCTTATATGTAAAGTCTACCAGCTGTGAAAAAATTTTATTATAAATTGTGGTAACTTTAAATATTAATATAATAAAATAATAAAATATGAATAGTAAAGGTAAAATTATTTTTATGTAGTAAATGGAATCGCAATTATAGTAAATTTATCTATTTTTAAAAAATTTATTTACTGTTTAGGCAGTAATAATAATTAACAATTTTCATAATTAAAACAACTATAAACATGTAGTTGACACCAAAAACGATTATATAAATTAAAGTTAAACTATGGTAGTTTCATTTTTTTTCTTTCAGTGAGTGATTTCTGAAAGAGCACGCCACAAAACTTTCGATCTTATCAATCGGAGCGCACAACTAAGTTTACTTTAGTTGTATTACGTGAGGTCTATTTACAAGGTGGCAAGTGAGTTTGCAACGAACAATCCGGTGCAGCCGCGCCGCGTCCTCGAACTTTCAGAGATTAATCGAGCTTTCGACCGAATAACATTTATTCCATTATCGTCGCCGTATTTGTAATTCAAATTCGTTTCCCGTCCGGGGAACGGGTGATTCCATCAGCATCGCATCGCTGTGGAAAATCAATCGTCACCATGAGATACGCCAGAATACTTTCAATCTGTTGATAAGGTCACGAACATATTAATTACAGCTTGGATATACTCAATTAGAATACTCGTTAATTAGAAGATAGCGGTCAATTAACTTTGCAATTGGTTTTTGCAACAAATTATTATCGCGCATGTTAACAACATATAACAAAATTTTTCTTATACGGAAAGAATTATATGCTGTATGAAGTAAATATTTAAAAATTTAGATAAATACAAATCTGAAAATAATTTTGTTGATCCATTAAAATAATTCTGTAGAACACTCAAGCATGATGAGCATGCTGCAGAAAGTTTTCGTGTTCTAGCAACCAGCTTGAACGTGTCCTGCGACAATTATTTTGATGGTTTAACAAAATTATTATCATTTATATCTAAATTGTTAGATGTTTAAAAAAATTGTTCTTTCCATATATAGTCTTAACAAATATTATTATTGGCAGTTAATTAATCTACGTAAATTATTGTATAATATTTGATATAACTTTCTTTCATTATTGTATAATTAAACTTCGTTATTTAATTTGGCGGAAATTTTATTACAGTACAGATGTTTATTCTGTCAATTGTCTCCTGTTAAATTTGCTAAGAAATGAATGTATATTTTATAGAACTATTGTCAATTCCTTCATGTAATTTCAGAATTATCACATCATATTACAAAGTTTGCAAGATAGAGGGAACGTTTTTAATTATTAAGAAAAATTTTACGAAAGAGCTTTCAAGGCTAGAAAGTTTTACCTCTCTTTCCAAATTAATGAATCGGATCTCAAAGTTACAGATTAACGAAAGTGAATGGACCGTACATTAAATATATACGAGGATCATGAGAATATTATCCGTGTCACAAAAGTGGGTTCTAATTCATTAATCGATAAAGTAAGATGTTTCAAGGAAACCAGCTCCATGGAGAGTATCATGGTCGGAGCAGCATCTAACCCTCGATTGGATTAAACGAAACTTTTACTTAGTCTCAGTGACTATAAGCCACAAAGCGGAAGTTTTTGTACCACTGGGAATAGAGGCTTTATCTCGCGGCTTTCGCTCTCTCTCCTCTCTCTCTCCTTCTCTCTTTCTCTTTCAGTAGTGTGCACTGACGGAAAATTTTTCTCGAAAATGAGATCGAAAAAGTTCCTACAGCCTAAGGGGAACGATAATTAAAGGGCGTAATCGCATATTTAGCGGCGGGCCTCTGTTCGACCGTATAATAGCACGGTCGGCCTCAATAAACGTAGTAGTGTCGGTTAACCGAAAAAGAATCTTCGTCGCGGGAATTCACGCCAACAAAATTGCCCAGCTTTATCTCGGAGCCTTCTCGGGAATCGCGCGGTACGGGGGTATATGAGAGAAACGTTCATTTGATTACCATTCCGATCGTTTATCTCGTCGAGATTGCGAAGCCCGTTATTTTCACGAGAGGGAGAGAGAGGGTGCGCATCTTTGCGCCGCTCCGGCCTAATAATAAGACCTTTACTTATTCAACCACACGCTCCCTCGCACGTATAGGCGTGTACGGCTGTCGGATGCGGCGCGCGATCGCGATTAATCATACCCAAGAACCGCGACGGATGAGCGACGCACGGAAATGAATTACTCGCACGTTACCTCGTGCTCCGTTTACATTCGCTGTCACAGTGGCATCGTGAGAGAGGTAGTGGCAACCTGTTTAGGGCCACTCACGGAGCTCGCTCCGTTTCGGATAAATCGCGCCGCTATCGTCCACTTAAGGAATGCGCCTTGTGATTACGTAGGAAGGAACGTGCCGTTATTCGCAAAATTCGACGTGAACGCAGAAACGGCCGAATTAGAAGCCCATAAACTTGAACGGCCAATAAAAATATAGCGTCCTGCAGCGTTTACGCCACTTACGGATTAATAAATGGAATGTTGATCATTACCCACTTGACTACTCACGAGAGCTTCACAAGTTTTTATTACACACTTATTTCCTGCCCTTTTATAAGATCTCCATAAAAATCTATCTAATCTTTCTTGTCTTCTCTCCTTTCTACGAGTTGCGCTACTTGAAAGGGATTCCGTTATATCGCACGCGACAATGTAAGCTGATAGAATTCTTGCCTTTTGGTGGCACGACTTCGTTCCGATTTCTTCCAGCGTAATTGGATAGTCGGCAAGCTGTCGAGAAAATATCGATCTAGTTTCGCAGCCTTTAGAACTTTTATTTAAGAAATCCCTTATCGCTTCCTTTCCGAGATCAAAAGCCGCTGAATGCTCAAATTTTCTGTATTTATCGTGTAAAGGAAAACACGTAACACATTACAGATTACATATTTATATCGAAATAATCTTTGAAATATAATAAATATGATAATAAAAAAATATTGAACGTGTAAAATAAATCCTCTTACAGATATAAATTCTCCTACAAGAACTTTTCAATATCCCTTTCAATGTTGATACTTATAATAATGGTTCAAACGTTTCACAGTTATATCGCTACATTTGTAGCGAACAAAATTTGTGTGTGTATATGTATGCGCAATGTGTTATATTAATTTTTCAAAATTTGTGGAATTCGACATAATATGCGTAATGTTTTTCTCATATCCAGGATTGAAAAATTAAACGTAATTGAATAATTTATTTATACGCACGCACACAAATCTTTCAATTCCTCCGATTCATTCATCGCGTTTAAAAAAAAATATTTTATATTATTTTCTCTAACAGTTCTTTTCAAATTCAGTCGCATACACTTGATATAATATTTCAATACCGAATTGAGAAACGGGGGAAAGGAAGAATTGACCTTCGTAGGTGTAATCTGACCGAATGCGCGATACGATCGCTTTTTCGTCGTTTCTTAGAAACGCATAATTCAGGCCCCTGTGTGTCGTCGTAAAATTTTCGATCGTGGGGATTTTCCGCGATAACGTCGAATCCGTTACGTGACATATCTTCCCCCGACCACTTAGAGGTCTTATCCGGAGTGCTAACAGACGAGGCAACACGCGTCAGATCGCTAGTCATTTCCGTTCCAAGTTTCCAGCCATCCGGTACCATGTCGATGAAACGACAGTTCCTGCCGATACGACGATGAAAATTTTAAGATGATCCCCGTAGTAGGCGCGTGACGTAAAGCCTCCGACGGGAATCACAATCTTTATTGATATGTGCTGGCCCCCGTGAAAAGAAAGGCCGAGCCCCGTATCGTGCACTCAGAGGCAAGATGAAAAATTAATAATGAACGAAGTAATAGTATGTGGGTTTTTTCCGCTTTCCCAGTTGGACGCGGACTCGCCAGAATGTTGGGGGAGCGAGTTTCAACGACGCCCTCGTTGAATACAGCAGCTATCAGTAACAAGAAATCTCCAAGTAACATCGTTGCGATAACAAGAAATTCTACGACGAGAGACGAACGGGGATCGTAGAAATTTGTTGTGGAACGATAGAAATGGCTAATCACAAAAGTAACGTCGGTGATAAAGTGAATTCGCACGTGCGCGAGCTATCGTGTTTAGCCTGGGATTATAGCTACACGAGGTTCCGAGCAACGAAATTGGCGGTGGAAAGAAGCCCGATCGTTCCTTTCGTTCTACGATCGTGGAGCTCCCTCACCGAGGGTTGATAAAATTTTCAAGAATATCGCTTGCCTCGTCTCAGGTACGAGAGGTACGAGAGCTTCCACAAGTGCGCAGGGAGTTTACGATATTTTTAAGATATATGTCGAATCAATATTTTTGCTCCGTTGCGCGGCGTGTATTAATCAGAAAGATAATAATAATTAGATCGATTCCTCGCGAGAGGAAACTTATCTCATTCATCGAGTTAAGCCAGACACTCGGAATTTAAATGTTGTACATTGATAATATTCAAAACAATTGTTCATCACGAGAATTTGTGACATATTTATTGCTCAAGTATTTAACTAAATAGAATTTAACTGAAAGAATTGAACTGAAATAGTACGCGTGACATTAAAATATAATGTATATAAATATTAAAATGCTTCTTAATACTGAGGTACACGGTATTCTATTTAAATTGAAATTTATATTAATTATTTATGAATCTTCTTTCACTCGCAATAAAGTAACATCAAAGTGTATCTTAATCTACTTTCTTTGAATAAAAGTTGAAAAATTATTCCAATGTTACGGTGGAGTATTACTCCCTGCTGGCGGAGCGCCGCGCCGTTCGGAATAGTATACTTATAGGAACAATCCTCTCTTGACTTTTATGAAAGAAGAAAAGCTTTCTTAATCTTCTCTCTCTTCAAATCCTCCATCCGTAATCTATACGAAAAGCGCAGGTGCCGACTTCTTATACGGATCATTTTTAATTGCAAATTACATTGAGATAGGCATTTATATGCGCCGCGGGTGAGACGGATGGTAACTATAAAAATGGAAAATATATGAAAATGAACGATTAAAAATTTAGTTGGGTACAAATCTGAAAATAATTTTGTTAGACCATTAAAATAATTACGTAGGATGATGGTTGTTAAACTGTCAAAACTTTTCGCAGCATTGCTCGTCATGCTTAAGTACCCTTCATAATTATTTTGATGGTCCAACAAAATTACTTTCAAATCTGGGACCAAATAAATTTTTAGATACTTCAGTAAAGTTCTTTTTTTTGTGTACTACATAATTTTCGAGTTCTAGAGCCGTATAATTTTTAAACATTAATGACGAAATTAAGATGGTTAATAGGTACCCTCTCCGAATTTCTATCTTTGTAAAAATTTCCCATTTCACTAACTTCGAGGTTAATTGGCGCAATCCTTTCACGTAATACTTATTTCGCGGTCGAAACGGTCTACCTCAAAGCCGGCTATAATTTTCAAAGCAAGTGCCTTCTCGACGTATGTCGAAGCTCTTTCCGGTGCCATTCCGCGACATTATCAGCGAGGCATGAAATTAGAAAGCACCCTTCACCCTACGGCGTTTTGTTTACAATGAAAATTTTCGGAACATCACCACGACTGTGACACACGACGACGCTCGAACATTTATGCTTAAGTGCAGCTCTCACGTGGAACGATCCGATCGCCGTGTCACGTCGAATTTCGTTAGTAACTATCGTCGGTTCAGAGACTCGATCAGCCAGAATTCCCTTGACAATTTAATCAGCACGTGAGGTGAAGGTACAATTTGTCATCCAGTTCGAGATTTGTCACGGCAAATGCGCTTAAACGAACATCGACTTATCTCTCCTATTCTCTTATCTACATTTACTCTTTTCTACTCCTCGATTTCCCGTCCGTTTTTCTTCCCTCCGCGCCATATTTTGTTTCGCGTTTTCCCCCCTTTCTCCACCCCGTTGTAATTTCTGATCCGTTTGCGTCTCTGTTTCTCACTTGGTTCAATCCCGTTGTCGCCGCGTCGTCCTTCCCCGAGCCGCGAATACGCAGTTATTTCTCCTAAAGATGATACGATTCAACGAGAGAAGAAAGTCAAGAGGAAGTTGATTCACTATCGTAATTAAAAATCTTTCCCTTGTATACCAGGTGCAGTGAGAGACGATGTGACGTTTGAACGTTCAATTTTTAATAACATATGTTTTATTTGTTTTAATTACAACAAACCTTTCTGAATAAATAACCAAATTTATTTTAATGATGATATAAAATAGGAAATATTGAACTTTTGTTTCATTAAAAACTTTATTTAATCAAACTTTATCAAGGGTACATTATTAATCTTTAATGGATTTTTCTCATTAAAAACTTTTTTTTTAATATTTATAAATTTTAAATAGCACATCATGTTTCGTCTTTACCAGCAAAATGTTTAGAAACAGTGTTTTCTGGCAAAGAATTTGTCTTAAGACATTAAAACGTGATAATTTAATTCAAATGACATTGTCATTATTTCTTTCGGCATCGCTCCTTTCTCTTGAAATTGCGCTGTCTCCTTATATCATTCTGACTTTGTAGCTGCCTTTTCCTCACAACAATGGCATTTTTCATCCGCACTTCCCTCACGTAAATTTTACAAAGTAGCGAAGTCTCAATAGCGATAATTGCCTGTACGCGAATGTGCGCGAGGAAATTCTTTTCTGAATCGACATCATCGAAGTTTAAAGAGGCTTTGCACGATCTACATTAATCCAGTACCTTTTGCATTTCACGTCTGTCGCTTTTTCTTGCCACCACAGCGGCCGCGGACCAAGTCTTTTTGTCTGTCCGGAACGAAATTCAGTTGGGAATTGCGTCATCCGTTCCTGGAAAATCCACCCTGGATCAGTTCGTCCGTCAAAGGGAGATCTTCTGCAAAGTTCCAATTACGGCGAACAACGTGCAGAAGTTGTGGCGGGTCCACGCCTCAGGCAACAAAACTCCAGCAAATTGTGGTTATTAGCAGCGAAAAGAAAGCCGGTCGAACGCAACTTTGAACATTAAATTTTGTTTCTGGACGTTTGCATGTATACGTGAAAATATGATGCATCTAAAATATCCATTATGTTAATTTAAAAAATGTTAAATTCTAATTTTTTTTTAATTTTTCATAAAATATGTATTTTAATTTTGCTTTTATGCATTATAATGAGACTCTCATTTATTTTGATTATTGCAGAATATTTTGTAATATATATAATTTCCTAAGTAAACGCAATACATATATTAATTATAAATTATTTTTAAAATTAAATTAACTATATAAAGATAAAAATTACGATATATATTTATTAATATATATAAAATAATACACACACACATATACGAGTATATACTAAAAAATAAAATATGTTTTCTTTCGAAATGCATTTTGCTTTTGATTAAAAAATATTGGAAAATGCTATTCTCGTCAGTAGGAGCTAATAGTCGGTAATTATTTGCGGGAGAAAAAAGAATTTTTGAAAAACTAAAATGATTGAGCATATATACGCCGATAAAGGGGAAAATGGATTTTTGCTGGTTTATTTTTCATGGAAAAGTACCTGGTCGATTCGCCTGTAACATCGACTCGACAACGTTGTACATATATCCCAAGAGAATTTCGTGTAATAGAGAACGAAAGAATATAAACATCGCTTACTGAGTATAACTCAAGAAGATATTAGATTTCGAAGTTTGGGTAGATTCAACTTTTAATGGATAATAAAAAGAGTTGAAAAAGAGAGAGAAAGAAAGAGAGAGAGAGAGAAAGATTGCACTGAAATATGTAACCGAAGAATGTTAAAAAAATTATTATGTCGGAAATTAAGAAAGTATTTATTTGATAAAGAATGAATCTTTGCTTCAAAAATAATTTCTGTACATTTTCTTTTTAATTCAAAATAATTTTCGGAATATTTATATGAAGGTTTTAATGATAAATATTTATTTATAATTTAATTAAAAATTTTTTAATTATTCATTTAAAATTTTTTGAAATTAAAAAATGTTTCGATAACAAGATACATAATTGAAGACATGTCCGTAGAAACAGTACAGTTTGTTTAAATTAAAAAAATAATTAACTATTATCAAAGACTAATTATATTTGCCTATTTAAAAGAAAAGGGAAATTAAATCATTTCGCGTGCCTTTAATAATACATTTTTTTTTATTGTTACGAATAATCCGTGCTCGATAGGAATAAGTTAAGTTACGCAGCTAATCACCGCGAGCGAATTAATTGACTTGCTAACTAATCGATACTGTGCGCAAACGTTCTCTCGTGTAACGGGCGAGAGGGAAAGCATCGAGATAGTAGCTTTGAACCGCTATCAAGCACCGCGTCCGCGGGGACTTCTATATTGGTCTCTCATCACCGTCCGAGCGAGAGTTGAATGCCTTATTCATAAATATCGATTTCGTATGCGAGCGTATTATACCCATCGCTAGAGCGGGATAAATACTCGTTTCACGAGGAGTGGTCTGCAAATGGAGAAGGCCTGAAAGGGGAGAGGATAAACATCGTTCCAACGTATGCATCAAGAAAGAGAAGAATAGAGCAGAGAGACAGAGACAAAAATTATGTTATTGCATTCCAAAAGTCACATATGATACTGATATGAAACTCATAGAAGAAATATAAATGATTATACGGACGTTGCTCGCGGAGTTTTGTCGTTTTCAACACAGTAATATTTTCTTCCTCCGATTATTTGCTTCTTTTTTAATAATACAATTTTATTTATGTCGGTAAAAAAATGGCGGATCACGTTTTCCGACAAGTATACGCGGATATCGTTGATGGGCAAACAGAAAAAATACACGGATATTTATTCCGCGTCGCTCTCGCAACTCCCCGATGGCTGAAACTTTTTTAATGAATGCGAGTCGATTGCAAATCCCCGGAGTATATCTTGAAAATTAAGTAAAAGTCAGAGTCAAAGAGGAAGAATGCAAAAACATAAAGGTTTTTCATTAGTCTATTAATTAAATGCGAATTGCTTTAATAACAACTTAGATTTAATTAATATCAAAACGCATGTATAACTTCGAAGAAGCGTTTCAAAGTCCGAAGAGAATCGAATTTGCGTCCCAACCGCTTTATTTCAACAATGTAATAAATTGATTCGTCCATGTACCTGAGTCGAAGGGAAAATCTACGGTAAGCGCAGGTAAAATGGGAAAAATGTACTTTTTATGCGTTTTGCAGAAGTTAAAGCTGGCATAGACTCGCCAAAGTGGTTTCTTATCGCTAGACGACGAAGTCGTTCACGACGAACTGCCTCTAAACGATATGTGGGTTTTTTTTTTTTCTTTAACTCGCCCGTGCGCGTCATCTTTATCATCGATTACTAGAGATCGGCGCCGATCGTGCCACGATGAATCAAATTAATTGACGGCGCCGAGACGCTCATGCGAGGTCGATTTCCATTTGTGCGCGCGAACGCCTCGGCACACCTTCACGTTTATCGCGCAATTCCGAGTATACGAGAAAGTCCGCGAAATGATCTCTCTCCGAGGCTAACTAGCGATCTAAGAATATCTGTCGCGTTGAACGTGATTACACTAACGGAGCAGAGTCGCTCAACCTTTAGAAAATTGCTAAGTTCTTAAAATAAAACTTTCTTAGACCTTAAAGACGTGGACTATCATAAATGTAAAATTTCCATGCCCTTATGGCAATTTATACGTAGTACAAGAATATAAAGATAATGGTTTCTATGGATAAAGGAGAAGCGAGTGCTCTTAGAGGAAGGTAGAGGAGAAAGCTTTTGCCTTAAAACATGAGGCAAATGATTTTTTTTTTTTTTTTTTTATGAAATTGTTAAGTGAGTAACTGCGACGTATATTTTACGCCTCCTATTTTTGGATACTTCGCTACTCTCGAGCACCCTTAAGGCCGATACCGGCGCGATCAGCCTCTCATCGATATACCTTCGATATTTCTGGGATGCACGAGATGTGGCTGTTTGTTAAGGTACTGTTTACAGTGGCGGTAAAGAAAAACAACAGAAAAGGGTGGCCTTAATCAAGAGCACAGGTTTCTCTTTAGAAAGGGGTGGCGGGGTATTCTTAGAACGCTGAGAGGTGGTTGTCTCTCGGTGATCGAGCCCTTGCCGGGGATTATTGATGCGGCGGTTACAATGGGAACCGCTTCTAACTGCCTGTAACTCTCACCGTAATGGATAGCCTCCGGGAAAGAAGCTTCGTCGCGAGGCGCCTCGAATACGCGCAGATAACACAGGGAAACGTAACAATGAGACAACTAGAGAACGTATTCACGCCGTTTCACGAGTAAATCGGAAGTCGCTAAAGGTGGCAAGTAATTAACGCGAATTGTTTGGCGAGCCACGAAAATCGACTTTACAGAAACGTGCACATGAAAAGCGCTTTTGTTAACTCTGATTGTCTTAAATTTATTTAGGAATTTAATTACACACGCACACACACACAACCATTTGAATAAATAAAATAATTAAAATAAATGTGTATGTGTAATTAACGTTAATTAACATCTAATTAAGCTATGTCAATGCGTTGAGAGTACGCATCGTAGATACTATACAATGCCTTTTTGATATTTTCGTAGACTTTACGTAGGCTGTATCCCTAAAATTCGACGCTATTCGGAGACTCTTGTACTGGCTAGAATAATTTTTAGAAAGATAATTCGCAGAAATTCGCTTTGGAACACTGGCACATTCGCGGTTGAACGATTACATGATTACCGTTGGTCGTCATTAGTGCGACTGAATGCTGCGTTTACGTACCTCTAAAATGAGATAGTACTTCTTCGCAACATCAGAGTACGAGGGCCCTTCGGTGAAGCGCATCACGGTCACAATTCACGTTCTAAAAAGGGAGCAGCGCGAATCGAACGTTGGAAACGATTGTACGTGCGCATAAAGCCAAGCATTTGTGAGCTCTTCCCGTGCTCTTTCATCCTTCCCATCCACCGCCTCTGTGTACTTTGCGAGTGGTCCCTAATTGCGGAGTACGACGCTCGACGACGGGCGATCGATGAATTCGGTCCGGTCCCCTACGCTACGCTAACGCTACGTTGAAAAATGAATCCAGCCTAGACAACACACCCTGCGTGACGCAGAATATAATTGGGACGGGATGTATGATTAATCGATCGGCAGGTTACGTCGTCGACGAATCGGAGACAGGCTCATCGGTCGCTCGTTAATTACCGTGGCGCTTGATGGATCGCTCGCGCGCGAAGATACGGTCGCGGTTAAGTGTCCTCCGCGTAAGGATTAGTGGTGTTGTTTGTAACACAGTTCTTAGCCCGCCGTAATGTCGGGCGATCATTCACGCAGCTAACATATGTAGGCAGTCTGCGGTAATGGTTGCATCGCATTGCGAAAGTGCTTCGTCTAAACGGTGCTTCAGCAAAATGCAGCTGCAATCTGACACGTACCTCAACGGAACAATATCTACGATAAACCTTACGCGAATAATATCTTGGGATTACTGAGAACTGAAACTATCATATCTTTCGCAGATTACGTCTCGGAATGGCAAATAAATGTACCGGATTTAATTCTTCTCCGTTCTTTCGACATGGTGCATATACGCGGGAATTTTCCGATTCGCGAAAAACGCGGGAGCGCCGAGAGATAATTGCTTCCGCCGTCGCACGCGGTGCTAACAACAATATTATCTTTTCGAGAGCTACGTTCCACGCGTGGAAAGATCATTCATTTTATTTATCTCGTACTTGAAAATAAACCTACAAATGAGTGTACAGACGCAGCTCCGGCCTTTATTCTATTTTAATTTCGCTTTACTTTAATTTCCGCTTCTTATTTCGCACTTTGTTATTACAGAAACGTCGCATAAGAAACTGTAATCCTGCGAATTTTTTCCTGTATTGATTTTGCACAATTTTCAATTTTATATTATACATATGTAAATTTATATTTCTATCATATACGTTTGTACAAAAAAGTCTGTATATATAATGTAAATGTTTAAATAATTACAATTTACATTCTGCCAGAGTAGTATTTGAATTTAATGTCAATCTGTCATAGTTCAGGAATGACTGACGCTCCAAGATTTCCGTTAAAAAAAGCCTATTCTAGCGAGACATAAGAAGCGCAAATTTATATATAAGATATACGGCGTGACGAGCTTAATGTCGTGCGCGCATAGAAATTTTACGCTGACATGTCAGCAGAGCCGGGCGAGAGGAGCAGGAAGAGAAATGCAAAGAGAAAAAAAAGGGACAGGTGAGCGTCCCTAACGACACTTTCATACTCGAGTCAGCTTCTCTCCCGCGCGATTCCACCGATAAAACTTTCCTCATGAATATTTTATAAGTCGATCCAAGTGATACAACCCTCGGCCAACGATGCATCATCGCGGACGCTTTTCCACGGATTCTCTTGATCGAGAACGGTTCGATCCCTTCCCTATCCCTGATTCACCTCGAAGTGTCCGACAACGGGATGACGATACGCACGCGGACATGGACGTTGTACGAGCCCTTGTGTAAGCCCTCGAGTTATATTAAGCTGCATGGATTAAGGTTTAAACATTAAGGGTACTTAGACCCGATTATGAACGCGTATACAGGAGATGCGCGATATAAGCGGTCGCGAGGGAAAATGGAGGCTTTGATATTGACTATACTACTGAGACTATCCCACTTTTTTTTTTTAATGAAAAACAAAAAGGTTACTTGTGATAAACGGTCATGCATATTTACGCCCTTAACCCTTCTAAAGACTGACTTTGTTAGAGGTAGGTCTGTTTCTAAAAATATACATATACATATACATATACATATATATACAGTTGGAAAATATGTTAAATTTAATATACATCGTAAACGGTCCACTTAAATTTTTGTATTAATTTAACACAAAATGAATATGTTAAAAGTATTATATAAAAAATGTAACACTTTGAAGAAGTTTGGAAATGAAATGTCGAAATATATTTCTTCAGTAAAATTAACATTAATATTTTGTTCATTTATCTTGAATTTTACGTTTTAAAACTTACATTATTTTTATGTTATTTGTTTATTCGCTCATAAATTGCATTATTTTAACAATGAAAAGTGTTAAATATTGATTTAACACAAAATGTTCAACTAATATAATAACGTTATATTAAATTAATATTGGGTATGTTAATAATTTTAACGAAAATCAGTTTTAACATAAATACAAAATATTTTCTATATGTGTGTATATATTTATTATATAATTATTTATATATAAACAACTTAAAAGTATGATCTTTTCTTGACACGCGTATCCACGTCAAACATTTTGACATTAATTGTACAAATATAAATTCCTATTATTTTACATTCAGCTACAAAAAGAGAAACGAAAATATGCAAATGCAAATTGGACGCTGGTCGTCTAATAAAAAATGTAGAGCATAATCTTCCTCAACCTTTCCTCATTCTGCGAGAACGCGAAGAGAGGCACGTGTTTGTATTTTCACTTGAACAAACCATGCGCGGAGAATGTGTCGATAAAGCAGAACATTTATCCGTTTTTCACCCCGAATTTTCGATGGCGCCTGACACTATGTATACGCGATCGTGTCACAGCGCGTCAACCCTTTCGATTTCCACCTGGTTGCGTTCCTCTTATGGTAACGTAGCAGTAGTCGCCGAACAGGCTTTTTCACGTCGCTGCGCAACTTCTTGCGGAATACCGAATCGAACTTCCGCATCGTCTCGATCGCTCTCCCGTGTGCACTCTGTCTATATTCCATCGCGATTCTGAAGCTTCGTGACACGCAGAATCTGTTTGGCGTACGAGTCGTCACTTTCTATTTAGATCCCGCAAGGTATACCACCTGGCTCTCCCTTTATCTTTCCAAGCCAACTTTTTTACTACTTTGTGTGCCGTCCGGATCTTCGCGGCGAACGACGAACGGTATCTTCCGGAAAGACACTGTCTTCTTTTGTTCGATCCACGGTTCATGTCGTCGACTCCCTTCGCGCTCGTCTCCCGTCTCCGTTTGATCGGCACGTTTTTCCGTCAACCCCGCGTCTCTCTCTCTCTCTGCCTCTTTCGTTCACGCTTCATATCACGCTCCACATCTTGTCTCACTTGAGAAGAGTCCTCGCGCTTCTTCATCTCGCTCCAGACAATGCCCGGCGCACTTGTGCCATCTCCGTTCTATCAACGCTCTCCCCCTTCCCCTATTCTCCGTCGCTCCGTCTTTGTCCCGCTTCAGCACGCACTTTTCGCCTTTCCTCTTTCATCCGATTCACCACCGCGTCGCGTCGTCTCGTCCACTTTCTCGACCTTTCGTCATCTCGCTTCAACCATCGCGCGTCCATTTCTGCTTCGCCAACCCTCTCTGCCATCGTCTTTCTTTTTCCGTCCCAAAGAGCCCCGTCCGAGTGTCTCTCTCTTCGCGCCGTCTCTTCTTCCACCAAGCGGTCGCCCTCTCTCCTTTTATCTACCACCCTTTTCACGCTCTGGCTCTTTCTCTCTTTCTCTCCCTCTCTATAGCTGTCTCCCACCAACTCACGCACCAACCCTCCGCCGTCGTCAAGCGCCGGTTCCGTGCGGATTGGTCCTGCGCGCTAGGGGATGCTGCGAGATAATCGTATCCCCTCACCCCTCGCGTAACCAACCCCCGCGAGTCACCCCACGTCGAGGGAAGCAGCAGTGAGAGCCAGGCCGCCGCCATAGCCGCTCCCCGGGCAACGAAGGAGGAGAAACCGGCGAATCACTCTCTCTTCCTCTCTCCCTCCTCTCTGTCTCTCTTTGTTTCTCGTTCTCTCCGTCTTTGTCCGACGTTCCCGGGTGTCCGCGTTGCGGCGCGCGTTTCGCGGCGGCGACGTTTTAACCCATATTCCAGTCTGGAATTTCAGCAGCGTGACAACACGTCGCCTCGCACGCGCGCGAAGGTCCGACGATCGGGCGACCGCTGCCGACCGGGCGACCAGCAGCACCCGGCGACGAGAGTGACGTGGATCTGGACACGCGAGTCGCTTCCGCGGGCAGCGTGTACATCCGGCGGGAGCGCGTAGAGACGGTGCTGCTGACGAGACGTCACCGGCGACGACGACGACGACGACGACGGCGACGACGACGTCGACGACGACGGCGGAGAGACGATGGCCACCGGGCGAGCGTAGAACAACGTGGTGAACGCGCGTGCGGCGCGTCCGAATTTCACTTCGACGACGATGACATTTCGGCGACGACGGCGGCGGTAGAGGCTTCGTGCGCGTGTCACTCGTCGACGTGGATGACCGCCGACCCATCGTCGTGGATGCCATTGAAGGCGCGAGGCTGACCGGCGAGGGTAGTTTGCGCGCTGGTGGCCGGTGGAAGGACGGCAACGATTATCGCCAATTTTTCTCGATCCGCCGGTGATCGTTATCCAACGCGGCGCGTCTTTCTAGAGATTAGCGTTCGCACGTACGCTATGCTCTGCCGGCGTTTTAAATAACTGCGCGTGCGAGAGTATGTACTTGAGTAGAAATGTACTGGTGTCGACACGCTCGACGGCTCGTAATGGTGAATAAAATGCAAAGCACGGTGAGGCGGGAGCAAGCTTGTGGTGTCGAAGGTAGCGGCGAGCCGTGAACTTGGGGGATGCTAAAAATTTTGTGCGCCATGTTAGTGTGAGTGGGTTCCGCTGGTGGGTCACGAATGCCATTGCGTAAACGTACTTCGTGCGAATGGAACGCACCGTGGTGTCGAACGCCGCACTGACCCGTATATGTCAACGACGGTGCGGTCATCGAGTCGATTGTTCGCTGACACCCTAGTCGGATGATTAAAAGCTACTGGGTTTCGAGCCGAGTAATGCGATGATTCGCGTAGAGCGACGAACTGTAGATGATTATCGGCAACGTGCGATCGCCGAATATCGACGAGACGACGACGACGTGAAACGCAGATGTCAGGCGTGAAGTTTACGTTTCGTCGAGAGCGTGAGACGCTTCTTTTTTTGGATGGGATATGTAATACCGAGCGATCAAGTGCCAGCGCGTTAAACGCACATTAGTCCCTCGCGTTTATTCGAGGAGGCTGCGGTCAATTTTAAAGGGAGACGTGCCTCGTGGTGGTGAGCGAAAATTCGAGAAGCGAGAGAGAAAGGCGGAAAGATTGAGGATACTTAGGATGGATTGAATCGTGAGAATAAGCACTTGACGAAAGAGGGTCCAGAAAATTGTGCCGGAAGCCCGTGGCGATTCTCCGGGCATGAAGTACATTGCACAATAAAACTGCGGGGTTTTACGAGACGTCTTAGAAAGAGGTCTGCCGGTCGGAAGAAGGCGCACCGCAGTCAATAACGTGCCGTCGAGTGTCTACAGACGAAGTACGCACGATATTCGCCGGAGAATTTAATTAAGCGACCAAACATCCGGAATACCTACGAGCCGAGCGCATAGGTTCAAAATATCTCGCCAGTGGTGAAGTCGATTGCGCGATCGGACGTCACTGCGAGCGTCGCGAAAATCGGGATGATCTAAACGATATAAACTCTACAAGAAGAATGAACGTGAACGTTTACGTGCTAAATTTTTAGTGCCGCGAATCATCCGGTTTACGAAAGAGTCGCGTGACCACGCGGACAGTCAGACGCGATTTTTCAATTTTTTCCATCGCATTTTTTCCGATTCTCGCCACTCGAGAGTGCAATACTAGCTACGTTGCGTCGAGAAAAGTATAATAATAATCTCGAGAAACGAATTGCTCCCCCCCCCGTCACAAGCGGCGATCGATGACGCCAACCGATCGCTCGATCGCGGCGGAGTAACGCCGCCGTGCGCGTCGGCACGTGCATGGCATTAAGTGAACCGTCGCAAACAATTGGTCGCAACAATTCGATTGCCGGTGCATCTGACGCCTCAAGTTCCGGCTTTCGCCTGTCCGATATTGTACATACATACATACGCGCGTAATCGTGACTCATTAAGCGTTACGAGCTCGAACAGCCAGTGGTCGTTTGATCGCGTCGCTTTGTTCGTCGATACGATGTAACAAGGAAAGAGAGACGGAGAGAGAAAGAGCTGGTTCACGCGAGTCACGTGGACCTCTGACGATTCTGTGCACGGCGGAAAACGGCAAAGCGAAACCTGCCGATTAGGAAATTAGAAACGCGGCCGATTGTCGGTAGCTCGGTATACATACGTGTCGGTCCGTTCGCGATTCCTCCTCGCTCGAGCCGATCGCGAGCTAATCGAGCACGACTTTAAGTACGTCGATAAAAGCAATATTCCGTTTTCGAAAGTTTGCGCGACGAGTGCGCCGGCGGTGATCGTCGTGACAGTGGTGTTTGTGACAGAATCGAGGTGCCGGTTTGATACGCGACGACACCGATCTCTCTCCTACGATTCACAGCCGTGATCTCGCGATGCTGCGGCGTCCCGGCGACGTCATCGCCTCTGCACATCGCGAGCTGCGAGCAACGAGATGAGAGTGGACGCAGGGTGCGGAAACAAAAGTAGGTATGTGTGTTGCGCACGTGTACGTAGTTACGTCAAGTTACAATCCCGAACCGAGGAAGAGAGAATGAGAGAGCGAGAGAGGGAGGGAAGGAGGGTGAGGTAGGGAGGAATGGTGGTGCAGGGTGAGGAGTGGTCATTTTCGGGCCAAGTGGATGCTGCCTTTTGGAGGGTGGCGCGGTTCGCGGTCGCTGTGTTTGCCGTTCTTGCCGAGTTAAACGGCGCACGAAGGGAGCTATGCCCTTTAACATCGCGGAAAGATCGATCTCGCGCACTCGAAACGTCCGGCTCTTGCAATTCGTTTAATCGAAGCCGAGAGGATTGGAATTAGCCCTCGTTTGATGCCTGGCGCGCCTTCCTCCCATTGCCCTCCTCCCTCGATGTTTGCGTTTGCAGAACGAAAATGATCTAATGCAATTATCCGAGTCCGTGCATTTGAATGGGTTTTGTAGCAGCAGGCCGTAACAATCCGCGGTAATGTAGTTCTCAGAATTATCATAAAAGAATCAAAAGTGATAAACGTTGTAAAATTGTTGAGCGCCCAGCTTCACTCTCGTGATCTGAGATTCGCGCTTATAATTGAGCGATTCATTTTTTGAAGCGTGTTCAACAACGCGGAAATCATTATCTTTCGATGCTGCTCTCGGAACTCTTGCATTGTTTTTCGCGGCAATCTGCAAGATATTGGAAGAAATTTTGTCATAAATTGCAAGTAAATGACGGCGGTAAACTAATTTCGACCCCGATATCGACATGCTGCTCTCCACTTACGCGCGAGGATTTAGATTGGAGAGAAACGAAATCGAACGGTTGCTTATTAACTTCGGGTTCAAAGAAGCTCTTGCTTCTTGGCGCGGAATGTAATCGGCGATTTAGGTGGAACGAAACTCGATTGAGAGCAGCTCGAAAGCAACCGCGAGCCGGCGGCGCGGCGGCGCCGCCGCCGCCACCGCGGCGTTTCATCATCAGACGCACTTTATTGACAAAGGTATTTCGCATTACTTTTTGCAAATACTCGCGCATTCCGCAAACAACGAGGAATCGTTCAAATCAAACTCCGTGTCCCCCAAGCGCAATCCCGTTACACTATTAACACCGACAAAGCATTTGACGTTCAACCGATCAAATGGCTCTATTCTACGATTAGAGTTCTTGTGGCGAGACTCTCGAAAAGTCAGATTACATTCCGCCGCGAACAGAAATTAGCCTGGCCGAAATAAATAATCGATATTTTCGGGACTACATGCCTCACCTCTATAGACTCCTCGCCTAGAGTGACATTGTGTCCTCGCGTTCCCCCTCTCTATAATCACGAGTCAGAACCTGCTCTGCAATGCCACTTATGCATATTTATGCATATCGTTTTCTATAACTATCGTTTATATCGCACCGTTAAGTTTAATACCGTGTGACATTTAACGTCGATGAGTAATATACGTGCGATGTAGCTTGGCAAAAGAGATTAGTGTATACATGCAATTATTATATTAAAATTATCTCTTTCTCTCTTTGTATGAATTCACCGTAATGGCAAAATAATGTAAAATACAATAGCCGATTCAATGAATAATAAACGAGTAAATACATCCGCGATGTAATGCATCGTAACGCATGTTACATAAATCTGTAATAACAGTAACTGAGAAACAAGATTAGTTTTGCTTGCAATTACTTAAATACAATGGATATAAACGCGTACGCGTGTGCGTATGTGAGATTTTTATCCATAAATATTTTTCTTTAAACAATGCAATTTAATTACTAGGTTTCGTTAAAAATTCTAGTCTCTCGCCTTACGGAAAGATTTCGAAAGAGAGAGCACGACGATTAGACCGATCAGGAGAAAAGTCAAATATCTTTACGGTTACGACATTCTCGACGGCATTAAGTGTCGCTTAATGGCCGATAGCCGATACCTCGACATTCGCCCTCCTCTCATGCTTGCGATGTACGTGCTTGCAGACCGAAATGGATTGGATTAACACTTCCGGCAATTATACAAGTAGCGCTCGTTCTTCGTTGGAAAGTTAAAGATTACATTGAAGAAAATCATATGACTGCAAAAACGTCTTATTGATCGCCGGCAGTTTTGGAATATATGGCCGCACAATCAGGAATTAACAAACATTTAATGAAATAATTAACGCGTGTAAATTGCGCCGTCAATCTCCCGGTCTATGATTTATTCATTGAATTTCTTAAATTGCTTGTTAAAAGAAGTGTCAGTTGCAACAACGCATATAAAATTACCAATTAATTTAATAGCGCATTATGAATGAGCATTAGTATACGTAACGCCAGTCAATTATAAAATTAGTGTACAAATTTTAGCGGTTTACCTCACAATGTATAATAGTTACCTTTCAAAGGATGTCGCGCACTCTCTCCACTTTATTATTATTATCAAGCGTTAATACATTTATTCCGTGCATGCCACTGTATCACCAGTGCCATTTGATTATACATGTATATTGCATGTAAATTAATTTCCTGGCCGCTTATTGAAATTGGGATTGTATTTCATACCGGTCTCTCCGAAAGATGACGATAATTGACGACGATTCGTTGTGTGCGCGTGTACGAACGTACGATATTAAATTCGTCATGTGTCTTCTGTTGAGCGCGAACGTCAAATACCAGATAGCAAAATAATTACGCAACAGCTTTAATCAACACGTCGTTGATCGCGACACACGGGGCTATACGTGTGCGAAGTTATTAAACAAATCAATATCGCCGGCCCTTCGCGCGCAAATTAACGTTTTGTTAAATAGGCAAAGTCGAACGGGCAAGTCGATAATTTCGCGCAAAATAAAATTTATCTGAATTGTGACAGATGTCGAGATCAACGAGTCACGAGTGGAATGAAAATGTCTGTATGAAAAAATATTTGCGACATACAACACATTACGTACATTCCCGACAGACTGCGGATCTCTGTATACTGTAACTAGCCATTATTC
Source organism: Solenopsis invicta (assembly GCF_016802725.1). Lineage (NCBI taxonomy): Eukaryota > Metazoa > Arthropoda > Insecta > Hymenoptera > Formicidae > Solenopsis > Solenopsis invicta. Next base: position 4,115,971 of record NC_052667.1, read on the forward strand.
AATTTAATATAATCCCGCGCATGATACTCGTATATACTTTTCAGTCGCGCATGTTTGTCCGATTAAAAAAGCGCGTATCAATCGTTGTTTATTCTCCCTGATAAATAATCTTTCCTTGCATATTGTACACGGCAGAAAACATTTTGTATTTATGTTAAAACCGAGGCTCGTTAAAATTTTCGTGTTAAAATTTTAACATATCCAAGTTTTAATTTATCACAACGTGATTATCTTATTTGAACATTTTGTATTGAACTGATATTTGACATTTTCTTAGCGTTAAAACAACACAATTTATTCGCGAATGAACGAATAACATAAAAATAATGTAGCTTTAAAACATAGAGTCCAAGATAAATGAACAGAATGTACGTGTTAGCGTATTATAAATATTTATTTTATTAAAGAAATATGTTTCTTCATATTTGGTTTCGAAACGGTCAAAGCGTTATACTTTTTGTTTAATTTTTATGTTACTTTCTAACATGTTCACCTTGTTAAATTAACAGAAAAATTTGAGTGAGGCGTTCGGGGCATGAGATATATGTTAAACTTATCACAAATTTTCCAACTGTGTATAGATAACTTTCTGATGATTATTGTCCCTCAAAGCGAGATTACATCCACCGTTCGCGTTGGATATCACACCATCATTAACTCTCAAAATTATTCTATATTAATAAGTGCAGCGCACCCCCATATTACGGGCTGGATCGACTGGATGAACTGGCCAAATATTTCGGAAATATAGCTCGCCGCTTTGTGGATGAGAGAAACCGCAACGTACCTTCCATTCGCGGTCAGAGCCGCCGCTCTCGAGGCTCCGTGGGAAGATGGATCGGCTGGCTTGTAACTCCGACGCAGATATTCGGGCGTATGATAAGTCGCACGGCGAAAGAAAATGGGATGGAAGTGTTTTGGCACCCACTGAAATTTATTGCGGATTATGCAGTGCGCGGAGTATCGCGCGTGCGCGCGCGCGCGATTCCGGTGAGCCCCTTCACCCGGGGTCCCCTTTTTTGCTGGTACTTTTTTTCGACCTCCCCTGACGGTTCTCTTCCTCCCTTTTTCGTCCGTTGCGTCTGTTCTCGCGCAAGTTCCGCTTTTTAGCGTACCCGGCGAATTTATGCGTCACCTCGCCAGCAATTCGCCGCGCCAATAAATATCGTCGCGACAACATCCTTATTGATCTCTGATACAACGCGTTTTTTCCCCATTCGAGAGAGAGGGAGAGAGAGAGAGAGAAGGCCAATTTTTTTTTCAAATCTCTCGATGCAACGCCGAGCTGCAGCGAAATTCGCCCTCGCGAGAGATTCGAGAGTCGAGAGCGCGAGCCTGATTTTTTAAATCCGGGCGGACGCACGACTTTTGGTGCGGCTCTGCGTGGAACGAAATTAACCAACTTAATTGCATTAATTAATTAGGAGATTCGTGATACGCGCCTGTTTCGCCCGCGATGCCAGTAAAGCTCTTGGACGGATTTGGGAGAAATGGGAGAATAATAAAGTACCATTTTCCGTGGAATTACAACGGTTTCCACAGCTAAATCGACACGCGCTGCAACTTTCCGGTCGATGCTTCATATTGAGGGCATTATCTCGTTTTATTCAGAGCGCCGCGCTGCCCGTTCGTATTCTCGCTGCCGGTATCGTTTATCGGCCAGCTTTATGACGTCACAGCGCGCACAACTGGGTTATCATGGAACACCTGTATAAAATAACGATACGATATAATGCTCTCGACATAGAATGCAGATTAGATGACGTGGATAAACGAAAAGCAAATCGCTCGTGTTTGACAGTTATTGATTATTAGGAGTTATGGGTGTTATTAAAAAATAACTACGGTTAAAAGCATCCCGCGCATCAGTTTGCTGGGAAAAAAACAGTTGAAAAACACTGATGGATGCGGCAATCGTTAAAAACAAAAATTCTATTTTAAGTCAATAAACGTCGCGTTTCTATAGCTGCACGCTAAATGAATTATCATTATTGGATCCAGTTTTACGGATCCAGTTTGGGAACATTATTGTGGCAGGTTTTAATATGCGAAATTTAGATGACTCTTCGGTCGGTAGTTGCAACGCCGAAAAGCAAGCTCGCGGTTGAACTTTGCATTAACCGCGAGATAAATTCTCGCCTTCATAATTCTCGAGCGATTGTTTTATTAATTTCGCAGCTACCACGTACCTCCAACCTTCAACGACTAAGCACGCGCGCGCGCACACACACACATACACACACGCGCGAGCGATTACGAGCACGTGTTCTTCTCGTTGCTTTTATAGCGATTCTTAAAACTTAATTATCTCCGCGGACATGTCGCATTATCTGAATTTTCCCATTAATGCTGAGTAAGAAGTAATACCGGCCCGTAGCGGCACAAATTTCCCTCTTACAGGATGTCGCACTTTTTCCGACGCCCGCGATAAGAGCTCCTCCTCTAGCAGCGTCCCGAAATTAAAAAGGTAATTAAAGGAGTGGATCGCAGAGAAGAAATTATCGGTTTTTACACCGTTTGATTATACTTAAGCTTTCGCTCTATTTCTACCACTTCGATGTGTCATCCCGAGTCGAAATTTTATTTTTACTTTCGACCTCAATTAGATCTTTCACAGCTATTTTGATACCTTAAACACCCATATAGATCCCTTTTGAACTTATTGACTATGTAATAGGATCTTTGTGGAAAGTTTCAAGAGGTTTAATGAAAACCTCTTTTTAACCTCGAGTGGAAAATTTCCCAATAACTACCATTTTGAGGTACAAAGTGAGAAATCGAAAAGTCCAATTTAAATTTGAAGTCAAAAGTATAGAAATAAAATTTTGACTCGAGATTATATTCTTGATAACTAATTTTAACTGTTTACCGTATTTTTTTTTAAATTGCGAGTAACTGTAAGAAAATAATATTCGCATTGACATTAAAGAAAGTTCCTTTTAGTCGACAAAATATAAAAATAACGTAGTAAATAAAATTAACAAGGAAACTCTCCTACGATCACATTTGTGACTGCTACAAACGCGCGTTGGGTTCAATGTCTCATATTTTACACTCTAACTTTTTCCCATTTTGATAAGACTTGCGAGGAAAAGTTTCGAGACAAAGAGTATCTTTCTTCTCTCCTTCACATAAGGTTTTTTTTTATGTTTCTCAAATATCTATTTTAAGACATTCATAAACTGCACGCGAATGAATGAAAACTGGATGAAAACTGACTTTTTTCCGTAATAAAATTTGAGTATCGTTCTTAAGTTTAGAATCAGCGTCTTTTTAATGTTTTTCTGTAAATATAGTGAGTAAATAAAACAAGCGTTCGTACAGAGGATATTTTTTAAAATCTTACTTTTAAAAAGTAAACATTAATTAGCAATTTTTGAACGAGTTTATATATTCATAGATAAAATCTCAAGTTTGTTATTAATAAATTGTTAATTAATGTTTACCTTTTAAAAACAAGGTTTTAAAAGAATATTCTCCGTACGAATATTTTTCACATTCAGTTTACGTTACATAAATTAACTCGGTTTGAAATTTGCAAAATTACAGCATCCGCTCAATATATAATGGAACACCTTATACTTTTCCCAAGTTGTTCGAGAGGAAATTTCGATATCTTCCTCTTGCCGGCATGGAGAATAAATATGATACGTATTGCCGCTTGGCCGGCTGTGATACTCCGTATCTACTGCATTATAGTCGAACAATGCAGTATCGGATTAGTACGCTGATTCGGAGCAGCCGTAATGCATTTAGCACTTTGATTGAGACCGATGCGAGATCGTAGCTACTGCGTTCGTTAGCGACAACGAATATGCAGCCGCATACGTAGAGCGTGATAAAAAACAATGGAACTTTTGGATCATTGGACTTAATTCCTGATACAACGCTAATAAACTGCGATTTGTACAACTAAAATTAGTTTATTTTATCTACACTTGTGATACACACGTATACGAAGAGATTCATGAAACAAATCTAAATTTAATTGTAAAGATGTTTGCACTGGCAAGAAAAAAGGTGGAAATTTATTAGCTATCATGTTTCGTTGGAAGGAAAACTTATTACAGGCAAATAAACCTCTATTATCGCGCAGCTGAGAGTTATAACAGATGCCCTTTCGGGGAAACTGCGCGGCGAAAACCGCACGCGGATACTTGATTGAATAAAACTCGGTAACGCTATACATAGACTGCACTCGAGGACGCGCGATAGTTCTTGTACGTAATGTTTGGAACTGTTCGTACCCGAATATTCGTGCTCTCTTGAATATGGGATGATGCTGAATTTGAGGTCGTCCAACTAACATAAACTCGAGCATAACTTGCTTGTCAGAGCTCGCGCGCACGCACGAGAGCACCGATGTGAGAAGTTCGACCGCGCGCCGTAAGGTATTTTACATCGTCGCCGGTTTACTCGCCACGGGGGCGCACGGTAAAAGCGCGCCTTTTATTTCCTCCTCTTTTTTCTTTCTTTTTACCACGGCCGCTCGTTTCCGCCGACAGATAATCGATTCCCTTTCCGTCCCTTTCCCTTATCATTCTCACCGGTTCTTTTTCCACCGCGCGTCCGGGGTAATTATCGGTCGCGGAAGAACCACTTAGATAATTAATGGGAAATCAAGCGATCTCTTGATCTGAGTTCTCGGCGCGCGAAACCGCCGGGCGATATGCGAGTGGCGAACACGTCAAATCCGCTTATGGCTATATTACCGCTAATGAAATGCGCCGAGAATGCATTTAAATTTTATTAAGTGTAACGCTAATGAAGACGTGAAGAAGAAGAATTTAAGCGGCTTTATATTTATGCAATCTGTACGAGAACCTGCGGACGCGCGTCGCTCGATCTCGGTTTCACGAATAATTAGTGGGTGGCCGGCGATTTCTCGGAATAGAAAGAATTTTTTTTTCGTCGCTTTGGTAAATTCAAGCTTATTCAAGTGTTAGCGAATTATTAATTCCGCGACATTTTCCGTAATGAACATTCAGACGCTGCGCTCGTCTGTGACAATGAGACTCGAGAGAAAGAGGAAGATTATAGCCTTTATTCTAAATAATGTCCGTTCCATATAACTTTAATAATAACGTGCAAATTTATGCAGACTAAAGATAATTACGCACGTAGACGACGTGACGCACACGCTTGCAGATAACAACTTCAGAATCTTATTTCTCTCTTTCTTTTCTCCCTCTCCCCACCCCCTTCTTATTTTCTTGTACTTTATCGATTTCATTATAGGTCACGTGAGATTTGCAGCCAGTTTCTGTACTCTCCTGGACACTTTTGACTACCTCTCGAAGGTAGCGCATTTAACGCTTTCTCATTTTACGACGCGGCATCCCGCCTACTGTCTTATTTCGTCCGGCCGAGGGAGAGACAATTAGCGGTAAAACGGTCAAGCGGAAACGAAGCGATAAAATATCGTGGCGCACCACGCTAGAGGAGCGCTCTCCCTTTAGCGAAGATCTGTCCTTATAGACAGCAAGGCTAGGTGAAAATGCACCTAATGGCGCGTTTAATTAATCCGACCTTGGTTATTTTAATTATCCACCGGCACTCCTTATGCGCGGCGACTTCATCTACTTCGCTCCACCTAACTGGAGGCGAAACTTGAGCGTGAATGGTCCCCGTCGTCGAGGAGGACGGCTGTGATCGGCTTATAAACTTATCTAACCGCCATTTCAGCCCGATTATCCCGTCGTTGGATGCTATCCTCTGCCGCCCCACGTTTCCACGCCATTCACGATGATCCGTGACGCGTGTCGAACAATACCCGTCGATTTCGTAGCAAAGTATAAAATTGCGGTATAAAAATGATCGAAAGCATTTTTCGTGGCATTATCTTTCTTCCAACATATCCATTAGGAAACGCCTTGCAATATGAGACGGTTAGCAAGCTACTATTTTCGATCATGTTTCTAGAAATTTGAGAATCCTACTGGTCGCGTTTTGATTTAAAGATCGAAATAAAAATTGCGCTTACCGGCGACGGATGGATGATTCATCTAGCTGTATACGCGGCGGCACATATAGAATGGCGACGTTTTAAGTCCGCGATCGATGCGCGGATTTGATGAAACTGGATACTTATTGACGGGATTCAATTAAAACGAGCAGTTGATACTGAAAAAGCAGAGTTACTTTCAATTAAATATTTTATACCTCGCGGAGCAAGCGCAACGTATCAAAGTTTCAGCCGCTCTGGGAGAGTAAGTAAAGTTCGCGGGAGTATCACAGCGCGAACTATTGCAAGTTTTATATATAAAACCGCCCGACACGTTCCGAGCGACAAATGATTTTCTTTCCCGTAGTTCCGTTTGGGTATGCCGCGGAGGAGATAAAATAACTTTGCTAGTCGACTTATTGCACGATCCTAACGATTTCGTGGGAAAACGATACTATATTTAATTAAAAAGAGCGCGGCCAACTTTCTTTCTATATTTCTGCTTCGATATTTTCTGCTGATGAGAAACGATAGGTATCGGAGATATCGATACTATTGTGAGCGACACCTTTTTTTTTCCTTTTTTTTTCTTTGCGCGAGATAAAGAATTATAAGAACAAATTTTTCTTACAAAAGCACAACCGCGAAAAGTTTGTAAAATTGCATCGGAGAATACAAATAATAGACGCTCAAGATCCAGCGTTTTTATTTCTTTCTCTTACACTTCAGGATAAAATAAGAGTATTATATATTAAGTGAAAAGTGAGTGAATCGTGAAGAGATTGCATGGGAAATTAGAAACTTTTGAGAGAGAGCAACGTAAGCGTAAATAATCACTAAACCCTCGAAAATCAATTGGTTTTCCTGTTACGCTCGCCGATTCCACCCCGTCAGATTTTAATAGCAGTAATCGTTTTTTAGACGATTTAATTCTATCGGTACAGTAATTTAAATATCCTGTCAAACCTAAAAAGCGAATTAATTTGAACGACTATCTCCCTGCGACTTATCGAGCTATCTCTACCAGAACTTTTTCCCACCGACGCTAATTTCAGAGCCAGAGAAATTATTTCGTTCACCGAACTTTCCTCTTCTCTCTTTCTCTCTCTCTCTCTCTTTCTCTCGCCCGATAAAGTCTCATCCAAGTCGACGAATGAACCCCGGAAAATGTGCCGAGCACTTGAAAACGTTTACCGCTACATGTTACAGTCGATTATTTACAAAGAGAAAAAATTCTGTAGAGTCTCGCGACACTTGGCTAAATATTTTTGTATTGCAATATTTCAATCTGAGTCATCTCGCGTAACAAATTCGCAGCTATTTGTCATCGCAGCGTTTCCTCGATACACGTGAGAGATCAATTTAAATTATTATTTTTCGATGAAGAATGGCACACTTGTCTAGGAATGTCCGTGAAAATGGATTCCGTATAAGAGTAGCGAGCACCACCATTATTTCGATTCGAAGACACGTTGAAAAATATCTGCCATTTTCGCGGCACATCGTCGCGAGGGTGAACGGGAGAACGAGGGAAACGGGGAAACTGTTCTCCGTTCAACCTTGAACTGGAAATCGAACGGCACTGCCATCGATCAGTTCTTATCGATGTCGCGAGTATGTCTCGGAAAGTTTTCAACCTTCGTCGCCGACTTCGAGGGATAGAGCACGGTAGCAAAGGACAGCGTCGTGAAATCGCGCTGCTCAATATTGATATTTTGCCGCTCGCATGGACGTTTGCGAGCCGGCACTTGCTTGATACCGTATCGAGTTAATATTAGCACAGCACGAACTAAATCATGTGTCAGGAACAAACGGAATTTAACGGGGGATGCATGCGTAGCCGAATGTACACACGCGATGCATTGCATATAACTTGATACGTGCATCAAGTGCGATTTGATCTTTGCCACGGACTAATTCTAACATCACAAATTGAAATTCCTATTTTGATCAAGAGGGAAATAGAATGTCGAAAGGGCTTTCAACCGGTTGCTTACAGCAACGCGCGGCCTACGCATGTTCGCAGTGAATGGCTTTTCATCTAAACGGAATTATTACCAGTAAATATTTTAGCATCTAAGCTTGAGATGAACGAGCTGTTTACCTCAAGCTCCACCTCGTCTAAAAATCCAGATCAGATTAGACAAAAATGTCGGTGCTGAGGAAAGAAACGCGCGTCGCTTGACCAGCAATATGGAAATGCAAATTAACAGTAGCAATCATAATTATTTAGTGGGTTTTAAGTGAAAAACGCAGCTCCAGTGAAAGATACGCAAATGGCAGAGTGTTTTAACCGTTCTCATTATCTAGAGGAAGGCAGGATAAGCCGCTGCTGTTTTAAAGATAATACCGTTGTTTATTACCACCCGGGTAAAAAGTAACGAAGGCGACCCTATCTGCGTTCCGCAGTGCCACCGGCGAAGCCAATGTGAACGATATTGTAAATTATAAATTCGCCAAGTAATAGGGGCAAGTGTTTGTGCAAACGGCACGGCATACCGGAAATATTCCTGGCACATTTGTGGTGGATTTAAAGCACATTTAATAGCAGTCACGTTGATGTAGGGCACTTAGGTAGATTAAACCGACATATCTAAAAACCGTTATTCGCATATCAATATTCAGAATGGCCGCGACGATCTTTAGATAGTAAAAATGCATTCTTTTTTTCTTTTCGTGTATTTGAAATTGGCGTAACTTGATTTCCCTGCTTGAATATATAATGTAATTTTGCTAATTTATTTCGTATTATGTCTGAGTAATCTGTATTTTGTTCGCACAAACGTCATTAAAGAATTGCATTAGCCAAGTATTTGCTATATCTCGTACAATAAAGTGAAACACACGCAATTTAATAAACTTACTAAATAACAAGCTTGAAGAACAATGTTTCATTTAAATTGTATAGAATTTCTCGCAAAACTTCAGAATGCAATAAAGTAGTAATTTTTAGCTTCGGCTTTTATATAACATCCGTTAGGTCACGAGAAAAAAAGGTCCGTTTTACAAGCCAAACTTTAATAAATACAATCAATTTTACTTCCATTAATTAATTAAGGTTCATCTAATTCTCTTGAGTAAGGACGTAGCAAATAACTTGCACTGACGTAATAAATATTATATATTAATTTTATTAAAGCGAATGATTGTGCAATTATGGAGCTGAGACACAACATGATGGATATAATTCAGTAAACAATTAATAAAATCCATATTAAAGAATATATTGGAATATAGGAAATATTTTAATAATTGTCGCTGGTAAGTAAAAGATATACAAAAAACATGATTCTATTGAATTCGGCAACTCGATTTCTCTTACGTTTACTCGATTATCTGTTTTGATAATCCGTAGCGCGTAGTCAATCTACCTCGCTGGAGTTCTTTTGGTCTTGTATTAATTGTAGCAGTCGCCAGTGCAAGCTGTTTGCTTGGGTAATCCAATTAAAAAGCTGTCTGGAAATCGGGATGCAGTTTTGTTACAGACACAATTTCCGATATGCCGGGCGATTTTGAAAGTCGATGGCAAAAAGTGTTGTTGGAGCAACGATGAAAAGCACGCAAAAACGTAAAAGCGACGTCATGATTTAAGCAACCACCTCACGGACACTCAAAACCAACATTGCGCTTTCATTCACTGATTTTTTGTCTTATTTTTCTATTAAGCTTCAACACTTTTTTACGTAAATAAGATTAAAAAGAAAGAAATGTCGCAAACATTTTCGAGGATATTAAAAAATATATTTCTATGTGCAGAATATTATAAAAAAATGAATTACAAATGCTCTTATTATTTTTCATTAGATGTTATTTTTCAGAATTTTAATTCTAAAAAGCACTTTATAAAAAAATTTACAAAAAAATGTAATATGTTTTTGAAATATTTTATATATTTTTATTTTTTAGAATTTCTTTTCTTTGAGATTTTACTAAAGAGATATTCTATTTATTTCCAAAATTTAATCAGCAAACCTTTTTGTACAGTATTATAGACAAAATAATAAAAAATTTTGTCTATTATACTGTACAAAAAGATTTACTGATTAAATTTTGAAAATAATTAGATAAAAATATGTTTTTTTAGTTAATACTTTATATAATTTCTCATATCTTTTTCACTGTCTATGATTTATTATTTGTCGTTAAATATTAAAAAAAAAATATTTTTCATATTTTTTTTATATTCTAATATTCTACTCAAAATATATATTAATTTATTATGAATGTATTATATATAATTCTTCTTAAATCAATCTTTAATAGTTTTGATTTCAACAATTGAGAGAATTCCCACGTTAGCTTTAGAAAATTAAAATTGTGAAATTTGTGCCTTTTTATTTCTAAAAATAATTTTGAAATAATTCAACTACATTAAATTATATAATATGACAAACTTTTTCTGATATTAAAATATTCACATTGCCGAAATACTGAAATTAATTTTCGCAATTTTCATGCAATTTACATGCAATTTACGTTCTTAATCGGTCGCCCGGTCATTACGGTAACAATAGAAATTGATTCTTACATTAATTAGTGTTTCACGTGTCTCAAATCCTTGCTCCGGATTTTTAGACCCGTTCGGGAGACGGTACCTTGATTGGCTGGAATTTAAAGAGCTTAACCGATTATCGATGGAAGACTCGCACAGTTTAACCTTTCATGCACGACCTATGAAAAATCTGATATCTACCTACATGATGGAATTTAAATAGCCATCCTTTTAATAATCCCGCTTGTCGATTAATTGATGAAGACAGATGTGTTTCTTGCACTCGACACATTTTTGATGCATGAATATTAATCTCAATGCATAACCTCGCTAGCAGATATCGGATATCAAATTTCTCAGACAATTCGCGAAATTATAAACGAGTATAGTTTCTACGAATGCAAAAGTATAGATTTTCTTGTATGCAAAAAGGCCAGTATGAATCATATCCGTCGTGAACGATACCTACGTGTGTTCGTATGTGACGTGTGTATACACGAAGGAATTGTCTGTAGCTCGTGTTAAACCACGACAGTTCAAGTAACAGCGATCGACGTTCCAAGTATACGAGTTTGCCGGAGCTATTGAAGAGCTGCGAGCTGTCGTTTCCCTTTCCGCCGTCGAGCGTAGCGAATGTCTTTGCCATTCAAGCAGGAAGAGACATTTGCGAAAGTGTAGCCGTGTCGATCGCGATCGACGGGTACAGGAGTGCGAGAGATCGAGCACGAGTTTGCTCACCCGCGCGCCCCTGGAACCTCGATGTTATGCAAATTCCGTGATAATTCCTGGCATTTTTCAACCCCTCGTCACACCATCGCTCTTTTTCTCCTTTTCTCTTTATCTGCCTCTCGTACATCGCTCAGATTCGAATTTATTCTCTTTATCACGCGATTGTACACAACGCCAACAACGGTCGAAACCCGAAACATGTTTTCAAAGTAAGAAAAGTAACATCAAAATTTTATGTAACTGAAAGTCGTAACTTCATATTGTTCTTAAATTTTTTTACAGTTTTCTTTGTTAATATTAACTGAACTATTGAGTTTTTAGCTTTCAATGGTTTGACGTGATCTTCAGAACTATTATTTTTAAACAAAAGTCGGTTTCATATCAAACCGCTCTGCTGTAATTTAGAAAGCCGCGAAAAGATTGAGTCCATGCAAAATTATATCTATTGTTTATTAAAAAGTAAGAAACTTCATTAAATTCATGTTAAATTTATTAATTGAGGTAAAAAACTTTGAGCCTAGTTCATTTTTTTCAGTTTTTATCAATTGAAATATTGTATATTGTACTACGTCTTTTTAAGAACTATGTAAAAACTAAAAGGAAAAGCAATAAAGATAAAAATACTTTATTATTGTATTATATAAACTTTTTAAGATAAATTCATATTATAATAGCAATAATAAAGTTATTATAAATTTTCATAAAGATTTCATTTATTAATATCTGTTAAAGTATATTTTTTTATTAAATAATTAATTACTATTATCTATAATAGTTCATTTAGCAGCATAATGTGAGATTTTTCAAAAAAGTTTCAAAAATATGCCAATTACCAATAAAATAAGGATTGTGTGATATTACTTAACATCGCTGATCAGTCTCAATATAAATAATCTCTGTACAACAATTATGATTACATAAATCTATAATAAATTGCGTGTTTAACTAGTTGTTCTTATCCAACATTAATTAATTAGATAAATTCAGTTTAATTGTTACGCCTGATACATATGATACGCCATAAAATGTGAGCTTATGTTACACGATAATAGCGAGTTGCTATCATATATACATATATCAGGGCGATGCAAGAGGAACATCGAAATAAGAGTTTAAGCGAAAATGGCGCGAGAGAGAGAGAGAGAGAGAGAGAGAGAGAGAGAGAGAGAGAGCACGATGGATGGCTAAAAGTAAAAGGGCAGGCATGAAAAAAGAGGGATGCGCCACCGCACCTCGGGGTCTTCTCGAAATACATGAATATTTACCCGGAACGAGGGAAAAATTCACTTCTCGCTTCCCACGGTGCCCTGTCCATCGAACTCCAATCTTCTCGACCGGTCAGTATCAGCGGGTGTCCACTTATGAAGGACAATGTCGGCAAAGGGAAATGCCTAAAGGGCTTCGACGCGAGTGAATCCTACTTTTAAACGGTAATCTCGTGCGAATGAAAGTTTACGGTTCCTTCCCATCGCAATGATCCGCGCGATCCGGTTAATCCCATTTTCGTAACGCAATCTAACAACGCTTTTAAATTGGCGGAGAATTTAGCTAACAATAAGCGATTTTCGCAAACGGGGGATGAGTTTGTAATTGATTATTGTTATTCTTCACACCTCCCCCTCCAAAAGAAGAATTGGAGTTTTTGAGATTACATTCTGCGTTTATGTTCTCCATGTAAACGATAACTTCACTATAGCGCGGAGAATTTCGACTGCGCGCGGCAGCACGATGATTACACATTAAAGCGGAGTTAGGCCGGCCTGAATGTCAACAAGGATGGAAATAACGAGAACTTGTAGCGCGCACACACCTTGGAGTTTCTCACGAGACGCCGCTAACTTTAATTGGTTTTCTGAGGGATGAGATCCTATTGTAACGTTCACTTAAAAGTGAGGCACCTTCCAATAGCGATTTACCGGTCTCGTCGCAGCGAATAAACGGCGCGGAATCTTGTCGCGTGTCTTTTTTTCACATGCACACACACACACACACACACACACACACACACACACATTTCTTTGACGGAAAATTGCATTTTGCAACTCGATACACCGGGAGCTATATTCAATATCGAACGGTACCTTTGTTTTTGTATTTTTGTGCTGAATCTTATTTTCTTTGAACGAAGCGACGTCAGTAGGTCAAAGGATTATAACGTTTTATCTCGTCTATTCGTTAAATATAATGGAGTAGAACGTAACTTATAACGACTAAAGCTCGGATTATATCCGACTTTAGGAGACCCGCGTTGCTAACTCGTCGCGTGCGTATGACGCGTGCCATTGCGCTGAATATGCTTAGACATAACCCTTTGACAACGGGAGCGTTTCAGGTTTCACGGGTAATCCACTTCGATCGATATGATGGATTGTCTTTCGATTAGATATGGACGCATGGGAGATCCTCCGCAAGACGAAGCACCCGTTCGAGCATATTCGACGCATATATGAATACGAATCGCTTCTTATGAGAGATAACTTCCCGAACGGGAGGAACATCGCTTCTCCAAGGAAGAATAATAAATGCGCCGACGTCGCTTTTTTCAGCATTTTGTAAATATCGGCGATGGCGGGCGGTTTGATAGAACCTAGTAACTCGTGCATGCGCAAACGAAAAACTTCGCGCGGAGCAACACGATTTTAATAGAATTATTAAAAGCAGTTAACGGAACGTATCTACATTTTCGCCCGCGCATCGCGTTTAATATATTTTATTTAATAAACAAAGGTCAGCGGGTATCTTCATTATAAATATATATATTTTTTTAAATTACGCTTTTAGAAGACGTACTTGTGCGGGAGGTACGGTACTCTACATGGAAATTTCAAAGTGATTTGTGTAATGGTCCCGGTGGTTACAATGTACACCGAAAAAAGTGCTTCAGCGAAAATTAATGTAAACGCAGGCGCCGTGGTCAGCCGTTTTAACATTAGTTTGTGAGGCACGTCTCGCATAGTCTCTATAATTTCCCGAATTTTTTCCCCTGCGCGTATTACGGCATATTCTCGTAGCACACGCGTAAAAATTATATAAAACATAGATATTTATCGCGCTCATAACTCCTTGGAAGCAAGGAGTTCCTCGCACGGAGAGATTCATGCGCGCTCACTCGCGCGCGATTTCACGTCATCCCGCGTGATTGTAAAACACGATTGGCGCGCCGAATACCGTGTTACGCACGTCAAATCCGTCGCGTAGTATTCGTGATTTCGAACGAAATCAAAACTACAGGCGCGTCGGGCGTCGCACGATACAAATGTGATTTGCTGCAAAATGCAAGCGAATGCAACTCCCGACGAGCGGTGCGACGCGACGTGGGCGTCGAGCCAGCGTACGTATATTACGAATCAGCGTGATAGAGTTTGTATCGCACAACCTTCCCTTCCTGTCCCTTTTGCCCGTACCTTCCGAATACAATATCCCCTCGATGCCTTACGACAATCGACGAGATCGCGATGCAACGTGCGCCTGGTACTTTCCACGACTTGTCGCGCGATGCTGAACTCGCAATCCGATCAAGAATATCCGACGTCGATCGGAATTATGTCGGGCATGTTGTAACTGGGACAGCCGCCAGACTGATATTGCATTTCGGATTTCGTATAAATAATTCGTTTCGGATCAGCACGTGATACTTCTTCACTGGGGAGATATATAGTCTGTTAAAATCGTTAACGATATAAAAGTGGATTGTAAAATTTTAACGAGACAGGACGCGACGGTGTTTTATAAGCGGCGGATCGATCTTCTGTTAAAATAGATCTAGAATTGAGGAGATATATATAGTATTATATATTTCGGTGTTCCCAGTAATGGCGATCTCGTGCCGCTTTGCGCAAACGCCGATAACAATTTAAAGTCACGACGGCGTCTTATAAAGTGTGATAGAATGCTATTTCGTTCACTTTAATATCTCGTAATGTTGAAAAAATTGCTTTCGTGTGGCTTCCGCGTCAGCCACGCAGTTTGCATAGTGGTAATACTTTTTCGAGCGACGACAATATTTTATAGAGATAATAGGCAATATGAAAACATAGGAGAGGATTAAAAATTCAGTGGGCTACGACAAAACTCCTTTTTGTTTTGTTTAAAAATAACGAACTTTTTAAAAAATTAAACGGACAAGTAATCGATTACCAAAGTATCAGCAGATTTTGCTTCAAATCAGTTAGTTGGCACACTAATTAAAAAAATGTATAACATCATTTGAAAAAGTGCCAACATTTCGTATCCATTAAAAGTACCAAACAAATAAATTGCAATAAAAATAAAAAAAAACATTTTATCAGAATAACAAAAGATACTTGACAAAATTGGAAAATTTCAGAATCCTTCACTTAAAAAAAATAGAACATCAAAAAATCTAAAATAAAAACAAGCAGTTATAACTGTTCGGTACTTTTTATTAAGTATCGAGCGAAAACTGGCTAATTCTTGCTGAACTTATATCCAAAGTTATGCGACAGAGATTGCTCTAAATTTTATAACATTTCATAAAATTATCTATTTTATATTCGATATCAGTATGCGTGTTATTTGATTTTTGTTTCTATCTAATCCGACGACAGAAATTAGACGGTGTGAGCTAACTCAAAACCGGCTCGAAACAATGTTGGACACGTTAGTCCTGTGTCCTCCCAAGGGTTGACGCTACGCGTACAGGAAGATGAAACTTCAGCGCGAAGTTACATCTTTTGCTTAGATGCGGTTACAAGGGTACTCACCGGGGTCATAGTAGACCTCGTAACATCTTCGGGCTCGTATATCCCTCGACATGGTGACTGGAGTGCAATAATGACAACCATGAGAATTCCAGATGTGGCGAAATTGTTCTCACACTCGAAAGTATTGAACTAGCCAGTTCGGAGCGATTTTATTGTTGCAAGGGCACTGGCAGCGTTTCAGAACACTCGGTCACTAACTACGATCGATCGGCTTGGCAATTTGTAAAAACCGAATTTTGTAACTGAACAACTACGTATCAGAAAAAGATCACTTTGCAATGTATCTTATTGTTTTCTGGCTGTGTATTCTCCCAAAAAATATATTATATTTTTTGCAAACTATTAGAATTTATTATTTCCATATTTGCATTTCTTGTTCCAATATTTGTAAAATCTGTTCAAACTTGTTTCGAACATAATACTACGTTTGATTTAATTTCTCGCGTAATTTTGTATTATTATTTAAGTAAAGAAAATATAATTGTTGGTATGAAAGTGATGGAATAACTCTATGTAAAAATATTTAAATTTGTCTGACATTCATCTTTAAATTACACTAAAAACGTTAAAAACTTTTGTTTCAACCCAGTATTATTCGTGTCATAAAAATCTTTTTCTTCGTTCTCCTTAAATGCATGCATTTATTCATAGACTTGCATAAAAAAAATAATGTTAAACATTAGTATCAAATTAAAACTGATATATTCTATTTAACATTCATTGTTTCATATATATCAAGAAATTATATTTTTGCTTGAACAATCTAATCCTGCATATACATAATTTAATCTTTTTTAATGAATTTGAGAAATCTTAAATTTTAGTAAAATATATTTTCATTTCAATATTATAATAGTCATATTATAATAGTCATCTAATATGACTGTTTTGATAATAATAGTATTTCGAGAAAATTTAATTTGTGAAGATATTGTTATTTTTTATCGAAAATTTTTTCCTCCCTTAAAAACAAGAACTGATAAAGTGTTTCAATAAATTAATTACTTTAGTTACTGAAATACTTTATCAGTTTTTTTGTAACATTTTTTATTATTATTATATTTTTTTGTACATTTTTTGACATTCTTTTCTTGATAAAATATACAAAATTTTTCATAAATGTATGTTATGTCTGTGTTTGCGCTATATAATCTCATTTCAATATTTCACATTTCGAAAATATTCTCGAAACAAGAATGTTTTTTTTCTGTGCAATTTAATATTTTTACAAACTTGGGGTTGCACATATACTTTCACGTAATAATAGCCTGGTTTCATGTAATGTATGAAGCAATCATTTGTAACAGTCACAGGTGCATTTTTATATTTTTATGGAGGCGTACATATATCCGTCTGTATAATATCGTAATATATGGTCGCATCAAAGGAGAACGGCCCACGTTGCTCTTCAGGAGAAATTGAATTCTCGTATATCGACAGTGACGAAGAAAGCGCACTCTCGTCTGCGGTACACATCTCAATAACGATCAGTTCTCAATGGTTAAATGCGTCAACCCCCATTACTTTTCTTACTTTTAATCTATGGCGTATACACACAACATTTTCATTCATTTGCGCACTCGGTACGAAACAAACTTTTGATGTATTCATCGCGCTGGTTTCTGTATGCGAGTAAACCAATCGTTCATCGTGTAAACGTGCGTATATACAAGGTTGTATGCAAAAGTATCAGCGTGGCTGGCGTACGGCACTCTATCAAAGGCGGATTATCGCCTAGTAGAAAAAAAAGAGAGTGAAGAGAAAAAGTACGAGCTATATGTTAAGCCCTTTACATTTTACGGCTTGTTTCATCGATGCTAATGTGAAATATGCTTCGAGACTTTTACTAAAGGAAAGTATAATCTAAATTGATTAAAGACTAACAAACTCAAGTGTAGTTCTAGAATAACCTACGATATCAACGAAAATTTGCGAAACGTTGGTATAAACGTTGGTTTGTATTGTCAGGAAGTCATACAAGTTTCAATGTGTTATAATTGCACGTGGTTATTACTAGATTTGATTCTTTTAATCTTATATAAATTATGAATTTTTGTTCCGCTTTCAAAATTATTAAGCTCCTGAATAATGTACAGAGATAAACTTGATTTAATACAAGACATGTGCTTCAATATTGCAAAAGTTTGTTAAACTCGTTAAAAAAATCCCTTAAATAAGTGAATAAGTTTGGAAATTAAAGTGAGTTATTAAATTCTCAATGTGTATTACGAAAAGTTAAACTCAGATAACAATAGCAGGCAACAAAATAAATCACCGTACAAAAAAATCATGTTTAACTTTTCTTAAAATAGAATTAGGATAACTCCGGTATATATGACGCAACTATATAAAATTTAATTTATTAAATATTATTCACTATATTTAAGGAAAATGAACTATACCAATAAAAATTTTATATTGTCTACTCTTATAAAAAAAATTAGAAATATGAAATATTTGTTTTCTCATATTTAAAAACAACTTTGAAGGACCCTTGCATTTTTGCACATATCTCATAGGGAATACATAGCTACTCGTACAGGATATGCAACGAGTAGACTATTTATATACAATGCTCATAAATAAGACGTAAAATAACATAATAACTTATAAAGCACGTTTTTAAAATTTATTAAAGAATAAGAACGATAAATAATACAAATGTGACATAAAAGCACATAACAGAGTGTGTGTAAATTACCTTCACTCTTCTATTCTTTCTGACTTCTGCGGCATAAATACCAGAGCTTTCCCACAGAAATTTGTTCACGCTTTGGCGATTTACTTGGGTAAATCTTTCTAACTTAAAAAATATAGAGCTTGTGTTTTGTTTGCTGATTCAGGGAATATTTATCTTTCGCCGTTGATAAAAATACAAAGACCGAAATAACATATTACTCAACACACGCGTTTAGTTATCGAAAATAGATATTAAAAAAGGAAACTCGGTACGGAGACTATTTATAAAAATGTCGAAAAAAAAATTGTTTTCAACTTGATTTGCATTTATTTGCCAAAGCGCTTCATCTGTGACTGTTCAATTATAAAAACGTTAAAAGCATGATTTAAGCTTGTGTTTTATCTCGCGAAAACTTATGCGTATAGTTTGTGCGCCTGAGGAAATTTTCACGCTAATCGATCGCGCGCACGTAATGCGTAGCATGATCGGCGAAATTTCTCCGCGGCCTCTCATCCTGATTAAATTCCGTGATTTATCGTCCACGCGACAGAATCTCACGAGAAAGTGTTCTCATTTGCATAACACTGCGTTGTGCCGCTCGATACAGGAATAGTATATTGGGCCTGGGGCTACGCTACCTAGCCTTCGAGGTAGAACGTCAAACGCAAACGAGACGAGAAATAATTTATCTCCGCGCGATGATATCGCAGCACGAGCATTCAAGTCTTGGACAATAATTCCTGGCAAACACTGGAAATGTTTTATTTTATCTCCGACAAATTATTATATAATATTTAGAATAATTAAGCAATTGCGTAATTGTTTACTTTATTTTTTCTATTGAAATTATTAAATTATAGTGATAAGAAAGATATTTAAAATGTAAAGCTAATGAAAGCTAAGAAATTTACTTGAATAAAGGTTCGTTTGAACAATAAAAAAAACTCGGACACAGGAATCTATTTCGCGAAATAATAATTTACAGTTTTCAATATAATTATATCGCAATTGGCGCAGGAAGCAATATGATTGAAATTGAAATTCATTCGCGCAGTAAGAGCTGAAATTATTAAGTTAAAAATAAATTCTTATGTAAACATCTTGTGAATCGTGTAAAAATGAGTTCTAAAGATGCTTTTAGCAAAATCTAGATGAACGGTCGTTTACGGAAGTACGTACGCGATGCATTTTTGAAACACGTTTCTTACATTGCCAGCAATTTCGCACATTTGGCGCAAGCACGGTTATTGCCACTTTTGCGAGCGATATTTCACCGAGTAACAAGATTTCTGACTTTAGTAGAAAAAAAAGTTACCGTTATGTTACCGTGCTGTAATAGCTAAGTACCAATGTATTAAGAAAATGTGTTATGTAGAGCAAGATTAACAATCAATTTTAAAACAATTTTTCATTAATTTTTAGCAACTTAAATTTAGTTTAAATTGAAATAGAATCAAATATAACTTAAAATTGATCTTTGTCATATTTAATTTACATTGGAATGTACGTACAAAGTGTATAACAAGTTAATTCGTGTCTATTTACGAGATAAATCGCAAAACTTTTCCTATCACAAATCGAAAGTCTCGAGAGAAACTTCTGATTTTTTGAGATTGTTCATTTTTGTTTATTATTACACGCGTATGCATATTTGCCTTTCTTGGAAAACTTGTCTCATGTAACCTACTTTGAAATTCAATTTTCCTGAAATCTATGCATATTGTATCCTACATTTGCTTGTTTTCGTATAGCAGCGGATCATGATATTTTGTCGATCCTGTTTTATGGTATCTGATGACAGAACAGCGTGGCAGATGCTTCGGTTAATAAAAAAAGAAAGGCAAAAAAAAGATATTATCTGCGCCATCGTAAAAGCTTCGCCTATTAAGCACTTGCTTTGAGCTTAATTTGCTTTGTTGCCTATTATCAGCCCTTAATGAGGATGTTACAGCAATTTGTTTTTTTCACCGTTCGATCGTATTTTTTATCTCAATACCACTTGAACAATTGAGACGCGCGTTGATATTCAATATTAGAAGGCGGTTAACGTTAAATATATTCTCTGTTATTAATAGCAATTATTATTATGTTACGACAGTTATTGCAGTATCCAAAGCGTTATTATTAATCAAGAATAAATAACGAGTTCATTTTTGTAATTACATTTTTGCATTTTATAATGATAATGGCAATCTATAGCCTTTGTTAAAAGTATTATAAGCATCTTCAATTTACGAGGAGCGTTTAAACTGTCTCCTAATTTTTTTTCGGAAATGGAATATAAAAATATTTGACGTGTTTCAAAAGACATTCGTTGAGGATGAATAAAAAAAATTGGCGACATCGATTTTTGAGAACATGAATTTTATCATTTTTAGTGTTTAAAACACTTCAACTTCAAGCGATCGCACAAATGTTCCTGTAAGCTGCCAATCTTTTTACTTCTCCTTAATAAGTACCTGCGTCTTTTGAGACGCGTTGAATTTTTAATCTGCTCTCATTCGCGAGAAAAAATTAAAAAATCTTGCAACTTGAATACTTCTTGTGTTGCATCTCTTTGAAAAGATGGTAATAAAAGCTAAGAGAGGACTAACAAAATAATTAAAAATTATTACAAATAATATTATTTATTTTTATAAATATTATTGCCTAACACTTTTGACCAAGGTCACAGTTGGAAAATATATAATTTCTAGAGATCAACAAAATTGTTGCGCCACGGTGTTTGTCTTGACTTCCCTTTATTTTCTTTCTTGTTTCGCAAATACCGAATAATCCAGCCAATATTGTCTGGATTTTCGGGCAATAACCGTTTCGCGAGCGACGTCTCTTGTGGTCATAGTAACTCCTTGTGAACCGAGAACCTACAGAGATTCACAGAACCGTGAGAATGGATTTTGTTCACTGCTAAATATCCTGAGCAACGAGATCATTTTCTCGGTCCGCTCGCGAATTGCCAGACGCACCGAAGAGAAGCAAGAATACTGGAAATGCTATTTCAATTTCAATCTGAACGCAGACGAGCAAATTCAAACTGGCAAAACGTAATCCTATTCGCGATTCTTCTACCGCCGAACTTGACGTATTCTCGAGCTAAACTCGCGAATGCGTTGGCACCAAAAAGCAAAGCGAAATCAAAAGCAAAATAGTTTTGAAAGATATGACGCTATGTGATTATATCATTTGATTAATACATTTATTTGCATATAGAGAATAATACGCTCTATATACTTACTATATACTATTGAAACTTGAAAGCCTCGCAATGCGAGAAACAGACAGAGAGAAAGAGAAAAAGAGCAAAAGAAAGAGACGGAATAAACCTCAAACTTTGGCGTGGGAAGAATACAATTGCCTACTTACTATCGAGAATCAACTGCTACACAGTCAATCCTTGTTAACTTCCTAAAGTTAATACAGCCGGCGCAGCTAAGAGTAGATTGGTAACGGAATCAACGAAACTTCATTCGCAGGATACAGTTTCGGCGAGTTGCGGAGCATCCTCGAACAATCTCCGAGGATTACTAAATACCCTAAACTGCATAACTCGCTTACCACTGTGCGCACCCTATGTGGTCCTTAACTATTTCTGGACAGCACATTTCTAGAAATCGTGTTAATCTTATCTAAAACCTGACATTGATAAACGTTACGTTGTAATGAAATATGATTAATCGCGCCGTTATTTCTCAACGATGCTCCGGAGTAACTTCATTACTGCTGTTGTTAATGCTTATTACATCGGTTTTTTTTATAAACTGCTTTCATTATCTAGTTTGATTAATTACGAAAGCCGCACGTACATGTACTTTCAATGATTGATTATCACAGTTATCAATTGCCACTATCTAAAGATACATCTTCCTCTTCACATCGCCGCAACTACCTTTTAGCATAAAGGGCTGATTTAAATGCACGAAGTTACGTGAGACAGATATCCATAACTCATCTACCGAGTAACGTAGTTACAGTGCCGTTGACTTAGCACACTAAACAGGCAATATAACTTGTACGTGAGTATACGTATGTTACCGTATATCCATGCTTGGATCTCTAAAGATCCAAGACACAATCCGCAACCAGGTACGTATTGAGTAATCATGGTATAATTGATTGCATATATATATGTGCATCGCAAAGATGCTAGTACATCCCTCTACACGACAATCAAAGATTTAACAAAATTACTATCAGGAACGACGGCCGTCAAGAATTTCAAAATATTACAAAATTTAAAAATAACTAGATTACGTCTTTGATGCGTAAAAGCTTAATTTTCCACGAATGTATTTACACTGAGATAAAATCTCAAAATTATTCACAGAAATGCAGAAATCTAGTTTGAGCTAAATAATTAACTCTTAAGATACTATCATGAATATTTCATATCTGACTGATTTCTAGCTTCTCAAAATGTTATAATTAATACCTCACCGCACGTAATTACACAAATATTTTTCTTGATTGAAATATAATTGAATGTAGACTAAAATTAAACAAAACAAACACCAGTTTAAAAAATTTCATTTTAGTTAAAATTCTCATCAAAATTTAGGGTACAAAACTATTGTGCAGGTATAGTTGTGTAGATAAGATTTGGTCAGTATAGTTGAGAATTAAATTTTATACTAAATTTTAATTTTCTTTTTACAAAATTAAATAGTACAAACATTTACCTCGAAACTTGAAAGTCATGTTCATGAATTTTTAGAGATTTTTTTCAATAGCACCAAGAAAGCAGTTTTTTCACATTAAATTAAGTTAATTAAATTTAAATTAATATAACAAACTATCTATCTGAAATTAATTTTGCAACAAATATATACAAATCAGGTTCTCTAAAAAAAATTGCACATGTATATATATATACACATTACTTTTAAGAGTAAATATAAAATTAAAAATAACAAGACAGTGATATGTAACAATAATATGACGTGCGCTAGAACATCGTTAACACAATTTATACTTTAATCGAGTTCATATTACGTCAAACGAACGTAAAATGCAATATCCCAATTTATTTACGTAACAAGTAACTGCATTCTGCCTTACTCGTCAAGAGTAAGTGGAAAAAATGTGTAATTACACATCGCTTTGAGATTAAATGTGTCCCGACATAATACCGTACGCGCGGTTTCCCTGCGTCAAAGAGCTCTCCCATCAAAATGTGAAAGCACGCGCAAAAACGTCCTACCGTTTCGCATTACTGTATTTCACTTACGGCCATGTGAA
This sequence comes from Solenopsis invicta, assembly GCF_016802725.1. Classification (NCBI taxonomy): domain Eukaryota; kingdom Metazoa; phylum Arthropoda; class Insecta; order Hymenoptera; family Formicidae; genus Solenopsis; species Solenopsis invicta. The sequence goes on from NC_052667.1 coordinate 4,139,775, forward strand.
TTTACTCACACACAAAAGTGCTCGAAATCTAGCGGTTTGCACCGGTGATTATCAAGTCGCCTGCACTCCCGAAGACAGTAAACCTCCCCGTACGTGGCCATTGGCGTGTGCTTTTCGCAGTCGGTGCGCGGTCTTCCTCCACAATTTTATTTTCTCGTTTAACGACCAGAGAGGTGCCGTGGAATTAACCACCGATGCTTGGCGTAGCGACAATTTAAAGCGCACACACCAGCCGCGCGCTGCTCCACGACGATCCTATTTTCGGACCGGCATGGTACGGCGACGGTGCCGCTTCGTTTTGTCCTTTAAACCCGCATTCGTGTTTTGTTTCCCCGTTTCCTTGTACGTTGTCCTTGCAAGTTGTAACTCGCAGGATTATCTCGTGGGACGCGAAACAGGACTCGTCGTAGGTTTACCGCCGCCAGAGACCCACATGATGGATTTAATCGTAGAAACGTACGCGTGGGGTTAAGCGGATTTTACCGTTTATCTATTTAACTAAAAATGTGCACACGCGATGCAAAGTATCAGCTCTCTCTCTCTCTTTCTGTCTCTCACTTTCTCTATCATGAGAGTTTTTTTTAGAGTACTTAAACATTTTTGTTGTAAAAGGCCTCTAGAGTATAATCCCTAAATTATAACACGAAAGTATTCCGCTAAAACATAACAAATTGAAAGGCTCAAATGGAAGTACGTATATACATATAAAATTTAGGGATAAACTATTACAAATCTATACCAAGAGCGTAATTTGTACATGGCAGTTGACAAATTATATAGACTTTGAAGAGACTTTGAAGGATGGATATGCTAATGCGTCTTTAAACATCATAGCTTCATCTCAGCCACATAAACTCTGTGCTTCTAAGCCTCAAGCTAATCCGGTAAAGCTGACCAACGGTTGGCTACTTAGAACGCGATTCACATGACCAGTAATCTGTTCAGAAAGCCTTCACGCAAATCTGTGTGTGTGTGTGTGTGTGTGTGTGTGTGTGTGTGTGTGTATGTGTATGTATGCAAACGTAAGACCTTACATATATATATACATGTAATATTACAAACTATATCAGCATTATCATTATCACGCTTCCATTGTTCCAAAACTAATCGTATTAATTTATCATTTCTGCTCACTTCTAATCTCGAATGAATTAAACCGTCGAAGTAGCGTCAGTTCACTCGTCTACAAGTTAATACTTGCATTAACGATCGTCTGTTCTTCAAAGTCTAATCTCGGAGAAAAGTTCTGCTAACAGAATGGCAAAACTTTTTTATCATTTATCAAATTTGCTCATTTATCAAAAGAATCTATATTTTATTATACTGAGAGTACTCGAGTAATTTTGAGTTACACAAAAATTGCATCGCATAATTTTCAAGGAAGAAGTATTTAAAAAAAAAAATATATATATATATATATACAGAGAGACAGCAAATAAAAAGAAAAGGAGGAGAAAGAGAGAAGTGTTTTGATCGAAAGTTTTAATATAAAATTTATCTATCCGTATATTTACGTTTCCCATTTAAATCTCAGATCTTATATTTCTACAAATTGTTGTGATTTACGAAGATATAAAACTATTAAGAGAAGAGAAACTGTCAAAGAAAAAAAAGATGCTAATTATTTTCGATGAAGAAAGCGATTTCTTCTTCGAAGTAAACCAACTTCGTTACAAAGTTGAAGGCGCGCTCGAATGCCGACGCGACACAAAAAAGCTCGAGAGAGAGAGAGAGAGAGAGAGACGACAAAGAGGAACATTAGCGGAATATATACTTAGTATTCTGCAACACGAAACACGCTATTAATAATTACTTTTAATTATTTCTCGCTCGAGAATGAATCACGCCAACTATAACATACCGCGAAAGCCGAGACTTTACCAATAATTCGATAAGCCGCTTCTTCTGCAAAGTCAGATAAGTGAAGTTCGTCTCTCGAGTCGGATGATGCCGTATGGCACATAAGTAGCGATAATCTCCTTACAACGTGTAAAGCTTCCTATACTACCTCGATCCATTGGACTCAGTAAATCTTCTAAATAATGCAACGTGAGCTTAGCGCGCATCACTTTATTGCAGGCATCGACCCCCGAATCCCGCCACAGATCTTCGACGCGACTGGATTATCGATGTTCGATCACTTATCGCTAGTGTCGCGAAAGGATTTGTCAGACGCGACTGTGCGTTTTCTTATTTTTACGAAAAAACGACTGATCGGCTCAAGTTTCGTTGAATTCGCGTGATAAGGGTAATTACACCTCGGTCGGGGGATGTTCCGAGCACCTCGATTAGGATACTTCTTGTTTCGAGGTTTGACACGAATTGCCGGCGTAAACTTTCGGCGGGTCATAAATCTCGCGTGTCGCCGAGGTTGACTTGCATTTTGTCTACTTCGCGACGTAAAGGCGACGAAGCCTTTTGAAGTTTCCAACTCATCGATCGAGTGACATTAAGGGCAGCTTGCAGCAAGTAAGTTTGACAAGCGAGTGGATGTCGCACTTATATAATGGCTTGAAGCTTGTAATAGCTGAAATGTACTTTTTCTACATCATTAGATAAACCAGCTATGTAATGCAAATTTTGCCTCGCTCACTAACAGTTTTCGCCGCATTCTCAAGTTCATTTAGCAAATTCGAATGAATTTCGCGTGCGCGCACGAGTGTGTGTGACGTTAATTCCTATACCTTTCCGTTTTACAATGCCGTGAAAAAGTCGGTGCGTTTGCTTCAAAGCTATTCCGGAATACACAAAAAGCTTTTTACTGAGGTTGCCCTTTCACACGCAGTACCCCGACAAAGCGCTCCGCAGTAATCAATAAATATCAACGAGACTGTCAAATTTTATAAATATAATCTTGTTGAGAGAAAGAAGAGACAATAGCCGAAGTAATCGTACATGTAATTCTTTAATTATATTAAATGCTTTTTTTTATTCATAAACAAAATAAAAGGTCAATATAGTTGTAATTGCTTGAATTTCCAGATAATCTTTCTGAAATAAAATAACGATTTATAAAAATTTTGATTGATCATTCAGATGAAACTATATAGCAATCGGCCGAAATAGATTTGACAAATAAAATACGCTTGTTGAAGATTGCCAAGATTAAAAAAAAAGCGCAACAAGGCATTATTAATCTCTCAACGTAAATTTTCACGGAAGTGAAACTACGCAGGAAATAAGTTTCTATTTTTATCTTGCATTCGTGATTTATTTTTCCGCGAAAGTTCGAGTCTTTTTATCGCGTCATCCTTTTTGAAGTTTATCCTCTGTCACTGAAAAATTCTGAACTCCGTGCGATACATACATAAACAGCATATATTCGCGGGTAAAGAGTTAAGTTTCTCTTTTAACCGGTGTTCACTCACAGCGGAGACTACATTGGACGCGTTGCGCCGGAATGCTCGTGTCGGAGTAGTCGGCGCTCTTTTCACTCGGTCCATTGGCCGTTTCCATTCGGTTTCCGCGGAATTCCATTTGCGCGTGAATCCTCTGTTTTTCCTCCCTCTCCTCGTACACACACGGACACATACCGTTACCTTTTTTTTCCCTTCCCTTTCCTCAGTCGTTTTGCAATCTGCGACTTTTGACATGCGAGCTACAGTTGAGTCGGACGCGTAAAACTCGACCCGTGAGAAGCATCGACGCAGAATATCAAGTTTAATTTAACAAACTCGATCAATCCGACAAACGAAGTGGGCACGCAGAATGTGTCGTTAACGTTTGTAACCCATATACGTGTTTTTTGCGTTCTTTTCCCTTTATTTTTTTTTCTCTCTTTCTCTCTCTCTTTCTGTTTTATTTTAGGTAACCATTGGCCGATTCATCGGATCGTGAAACATTCGCGCCCATCAACGTTTGTTTCCGGTTGCGTAACGGGGCGCAGTTTTTTGCAGTTGCAAAACACCATTTCCCCCCGAGATAAACTTTTCCCAAAAATATAATATTAGAATACGGCCGCAAAAATGTGTACACGACGAACAAAAACAAACGGGAATGTCTTTCGATGTGAGCTTGGAAATATAACGTGACGCGTCATCCAGTTTTTACCCGCTGTGTTTTGCAAACAGTAATTTTCAAATCCTGCTTTCCATCTAAACTGTAGTTTATTATTGCGGTCATTCTTTTCAATCGCGAAGCTGCGTTTTATGCAAAAATATGGGAATAATATTGCGGCGGACCTCTCTCGAGGTCAATTCGCGAGTTGTTCCCGCTTCGGTCACACGGTTATCAAATTTGAATAATCGAATGGATTCGAGTGCCGGCGATGCAAATAATTCGCCGTATACGCGATAATCGATAACTCCTGTGAAAATATCGCTTACACGACGGTACGCATCGCACGCAGCGCCCTTTCGCGTATTAACGAACGCGAAAAATCGGAACTTCCATTAGCGACGGAATCGATGGGTCGTAAAAAATTCACATACATTTACGCCCGCGCGCTTGTTCTCGCCAATCTCAACAGGGAGAGATTTCCGTTCTAATTCATCGACGTGAATGTACAGAGGGGCCATCGAGTAGAGGCGAAGCGAGTCGTTCGCGCCGCGTTGCATCTCGTCGCAATCGGCCGACGCCGTGGCTCACCGACGTAAATGCGCCAACACATCGATGCATCGACCGTAAAGTGCGAAACTGCAGTGTCTGCATTTATTGTCGGCGACGACAGCACACGGCCATTTGCAGCCGCAGAGCATGTACGTCGTCGTAACGTCGCAGAAAATGCAATCCTTCGCTTCTCGGTCGATGCACCTACGATGCAAGTTAAATTCGCAGTAATTTCCGCGCTACGTGAGCAGCAAAATTGCGGCGCAAATAGGATCTTAAGACTCTTCCCGTGCTCTTTTTTGAAATAAATGAACAAGTGTTCCTACGCGGGAAGAATGGTTTTGCTAGAGTATCTAAAATTTTAATCACACTGAGAAAAAAGTTGCGAATTTAATTAAATTAACTTGATTAAATTTCTTCGGTTTATCGTTCATATATTTAAGTTAAATATATAAATGCTTAAACTAAAGTTCAAATATTTTATGTATTAAAGTCCAATACATAAATATTTGAATTGAAAAAATGTATTCAAGTTAAAAAATTTAAGCGCTCTCTTTTCTTAGTGTACATACAGATCTGAAAATAATTTCGTTATTCACTATTAAAATAATTATGTAGAATGTTCAAGCTAGAGTATTAATAGAGTAAAAATTTTTTGCTGCATTGTTAATTACGTTTGAGCGTGCTACGTAATTATTTTGACAATCTGAAAAAAAGTTTATCTATTTTAAAATCTGTACGTAGGTCAATTTTTAAATACGTTAAAACTGTGTTCTTTCCGTATATTGTAAAATTTATTTACCCCCCAGAGCCAAACGATATTATCTTTATTTTGCGTGATTGTATTGTAAGACACAAAAAATCGGGATAGTTTAAATAAAAAGATTTGTCACCAAACAGTGGCTGTCGCGTTTTTCACACCGTGATGTAGAAAATCTCGTTGAACCGTTCCGGTATCGATCAACTGCCGTGCTTCGCACCGGCCGTGTGCGCGCAAATGCAATTGAAAAAATATCAGGGAAATGGAGTCGCAAAGTTTATGACGGTCGTTGCAAACGAATATCCCGTTTTCATTGTGGAATATTTTCAACGGGAATATGCACCGAGAACGATTTATTTTTGGGCGAATTTCGGCAAAAAGTTTTAACAGATTTTGACTGGACATTGCCATATTGCATCGACAACATCTGCTAATTAATCAAAGAACAACAAAAACGGAGTATCCGTAGATAATTTGCAATTATTCATTACGTTACGTCATGGATACTTTTATAAATATGAATTATAAATAAAACTGTAGACACAAGAGTCATTATATCAAAGTATTGTTCTACTAATAAAATTTATTTATATTGTTGGCAATAATAATAAGTGAATAAAAATAAATTTAATTCATTAAGTATTCCTTTCTAAAGATATTCTTCGCAGATTCTTTTGTAATTTGCACTTTAATAGATGCCATATGAATTGTGCAGCATTGTCGCTCCTGTGATAGATGAATCTCCTAAGCGTCGTTATGAAACTATGAACACGAAAGCAATTCGGAGCGATACGTCACGACGACACGCCGCTCTGATTAAACACTAAGACACAGAGCATGAACTAAGATATTGGAGTTTAAAACTGCAAATTGCTCCGCAGAGCGTCACTAGGTACGCTCGCTTATTTATTCTGGATAAAGCACGCAACATTAATTTATATTTATTTTCATTAGTTTGTATCAAATAGCATCGCATCGCGCGTTAATTTTCACCTGAAATTCCATTTACTTCGGCGGACGGAAGCGTCTTTTCCGTTTCCGATATTGCGATTAATGTACGTTTCTGCGCTCCGACGAAATGTAAAATTAGCCGATGAAACTTTGGCTGTAAATAGCGCGACGTTTAACGATCGGCTTAGGTTCTAACGGGATCTCCGCCTAAATCTTTAACGGATGATTTATCGCAGCAGGCGAAAAATCACCGTAACCTCGTAAACTTTTAACGCGCTTTTCGAAGATCCGATACTTCCTCGGGATAAATACACTTCGATTTTCAGTAGAATTTTTATAAGCTAAAACAAACGTGCTCTGGTAACGTAGACCGCCAGGATATTTTTTTCCATATTATACTTTCAAGTTACGATTTCCATATGAGAGAGCCGTCGAGTTTACGCCTGGATTGCAGCGGCACGACGACCCCGTCGGCAATAAAACGAGACTCTCGTTGCCTACATAATTTATCCGATGCTGTGCAAGAGCTCCTAATATTCATTCCGTATGCGACAGCTATTGTTATTTGTTATGCGAAATCAATTTAAGGTCGAGCATCGCGTCAGGCTTTTCTCCTCCCCCTCCCCTCTTCTAGCTGGCTAATTATTTATCGATCGATCCGCAAGAATGCGAAATGATACAACAAATAAATCAAATCGTCCGATGAGCAACGAAATATACATATTTCAATAAATTTATTGCTAAACTCTTGTAACTTATAACGAACGAAATACTGCAGATAAAAATGTCATGATTCACGTTACTATTTATTATTTTAAAGTTTATACAATTCTTATCCTATACCCTTACAATTTTTAATCCTCGCAATTCGCAGCGACGTCGTTCTCGACAAAACTTGCGTGATAAATGGAGGGGAAGAGTGGCACAGATATCTTTTCCGCGAGAACAAGTCGTTCCCCGTGTTGTAATGTGAAATATCGTAGGAGCATCTTCTCTTTTTTGCATCGCGACGTCAAACGATTGAGCACACTTCGTCTTTCTTGCGCGCGAGAATAAGAGAGGGGCAAAATAATACGTCAGACTGGCGACAGCTCAATGTCCCTGTATCCGGAATCTGCTTGGTCCTATTCTCGTTTAAGTACAATGCCCTTTTCTCTTTTACCCAGCCGCGCTATCCCCCTGTCCATACTTACATCGCCGTGCCGTCGTGCACGCTCGCAAAATGTGCATACAGCTAATGCGATGACGCATCCATCATCTCTTCATCCGACAGGATGCATACGTGTATCAATGCGCTAGTTGAAAACTAATATAAAAATTTCGCCCTTGTAGCCGTTTCGTAGAATATGCAAAGGAGATCTCCGTTTCAATAATTAATTATTATCGAAATGTATACATTGGGGGAAAAATTACTAAATTTTAATTAGTACGTATTCGAATAATACTGAAATATTGATTAAATGTAAATACATATTTATTTAGTACAAGAACCATAAATTTAATCATTTTTTCTTACAGAGTAAATACTCATGTACCATATAATAAGAGTAAATACTTCACTAGTACTATTCTAATAAATATTTATTAAAATTTAGGAGTTTTTTCTCTCAGTGTAAGTTTAACAGACATTTATTTGGCGCGAGACACTGTCGTGTCCCTTGATGATTCTCTATTTAATCTAATTTCCTATTTTCCGTCAAAGTCCGCGAAGGGACGGATCAATTGCTGTTTCGCCGCAACTAATTGCACTGAATTCATTACCGACACAATATAACTTCAGTTATTATTTTGACTTGTGTAGGGCGTAGTGGATGTATCTCGCGCGTAATAGAAATCTTTGATCTGGCGCAGCAACAACTTGAATGTTCATCGGAGATACGTTGGATCATTACGATCCATTTGCTGCTCCAATTCCCTTGAGATTAATCTGAGTGTAACGAACGTATGTATGAACCGCTCCGCGCAACTTGAGGTTCGGCATAATCGATATTAGCAATTTCGAACGGGCCACATCCTAATCTCCAGATCATTACTTCTCCATCAACGTCGAGCGCTTAGTCGTTAAAGAGAAGGTCTCTCCGGTCGTCTCGCAGAAATTCTACACGCCGGTCTCCTCCAAGAGAAATGTATGTCGTGTGCGCTCGCGAAATCCATAGATATATCTGTTAAAACAATTTGCGCCGATGTGTCTTTCAACGTTATTTTCCGACTGGCACCCCTCGTTCACTAAATAATCTTCGTTTTCCCGTGTTTTTCTTTCCAGATACCGTCGCGCCGTATCCACGTACTTCGAAGACGAATCTCCCGCAGTCGACGTACGGATCGAAGTACGCGGAGTATCGAGTGTATCAGCGAGAGTGGTTGAACGTGGAGTAGGCGAGAGCGCAGCAGCGGCACGTGAGACGAGTGTCGTCGCTCGAGACACTTGTTGCACGTCGGTCGTCCCTTAAAGAGGGTCTGTCGGCGTCAATATCGGGCCACCGTGAGTGAGAGATACACGAACCCCATCGTTCGTAGGATCGGTATCGCGGAGAAGAGGCGAGAGAGTGCGTAGAGAGTGTGCCGACAACGCAGGGGGTGGTTCCAGTGGTGAACGCGCCATCGGGCCGAGCGTAGTAGCCGGCGGCATGTCGCTCGACGTCGGGACGGTCGCGGACGACCGCGTGGCGAGCGACGCGTGCCTCGTACGCCTGTCGATCACCGTTCGCAAAAAGTGCACGCGTACCGTCGCCGCGATGCGACGCACAGTGATCGTTAGCGCGTCGAGCGATCGGAGTGCGACCGGGGCGGCGTGTTCGACGGGCGTCACTTGGCATGCCGCCGATCGTCGTGCAACCCCTCGGTGGTCGGCCGTCGTCGTTGCTCTTCGTCACGTCGGTGCGTACGAACGCTCGAGCGGCTCGAATAACAATCGGTGGCGCGGTAGCCCGTCGGAATCGGAGCACGGGAGCGGAGTGCCGTAGTAGGACGCGTGGCCCGCCTGCCGGATCGGTATCGTGCCGGGGATCAAGAGAGAGAGAGAGAGAGAGAGAGAGAGAGAGAGAGAGAGAGAGAGAGAGAGAGAGCGATCATGTGCTACGCTCGGTGACACCGGTCGCGATCGTGCGCGGCGTTACCGTTGGCGGTATACGTAGTTAGCAGAGAGAGCAGAGCTACCACTGCCGGGCGGCTATCACCACGTGGTAAGTACAGCATTCCATCGCGTTCAATTCGGTGTCGTCGACCTTCTCTTTCTCTGGCTTATCGCGTAGGCTCTTGTTGTGGGGAGGCGACCCAGGGTCGAAGACCCTCTCTTTCGCGTCTGGACTTTGATCCCGATAATCCTTCCAAAAGTCGTCTCATTGTACCTTGCTTCCGTGACAAGTGACGAGTATCGTTTAACATAAAGTCACTAGTTAGGTATTCAAATATTTTGTACAATTTTTTGCTTTAGTTATAAAGTTCACGGTTTTTTATCCATCTCTCCTCCACTTTTTATAATTATTGTACAATTTCCATCGGCGTACGAAACATTTTGTAAAGATATTTCTTTTTCTCTTTAGTAAAAAACGCGATATACGAGCGCGAGAATGAAGGCAATCTATCATGTATTATCAAAAGTTATCACATTCTTCTAAGCACAGCGCTTTGCTGCTTCATAGTCAAAGTCGATAAGGCGGAAAGGTAGAGACTAAAGGAGATGTATGCGTCCGACTGATCATTTATCATAAATGTCCGTCGGAAGCGAAAAGTCGAAATTTTTATTCCGCACAAGCCGAACTATACCGTAGCTTCGGGCAAACTGGTGAATTTCAATTTTAAGGGTGATTTGTTTCTCGGAAGCATCATTCATACACTCTACGGTGCGACAAGTAGATATGGCTCTCGTATGGTCAGACAAAACCGCTCAGTAATCAGAACGGTCGGTCGCCCAGACTATTTATCGACAAACACCCGATTATTATAAATGTTATAATACGGTAAATTTTGTATTGTTGCATAAATCCTGTAATCCATCCGAATTTTGGAAGAGATCGTGTAAATAAAATTAAAATTGCATGTAATGCAGTCGATGCAAAGTACATCGTATTTTACGAATCCCACAGAATTTAACTGCAATACAATATATACCATAAAAATTATTTATATAATTTATATAATAATTCAATAAAATATATAATAATTTAATAAGGTTGTGAATACTCACATTTCGAAAATTTATAAAATTCCGTAGACATAAGTTTTGAAGAAAAATTTAAAGAATACAAAAAAAAAGAATACGGAGGCTGCAAAGGAATATGGAAAACTGTCACACATAACGCTCGTAACACAATGTGATCTTAACATTCTGTTTACCCAATTCGACTTGTAAGTGTTTTAAAACTACTTGTATTATTTGTTTATTCGTTTATAAATTGTATTATTTTTACTAAGAACTGTTAAATATCAATTTAACAAAAAAATATTCAAATGACATAATCACGTTATGTTAAATTACATTTGGATGTATTAAAAATTTTAACAAAAGGCGCATAAATGTTTTCTACTGTGTACAAATACTTTCTAGAGATATTAAAATATGTATAAGAATCACTGAAGAATTTTCTAAACTTATAAAAATAATAAAAATTAAATTCAGACGTGTCGTGATTCAACGTGCATACAGAAGGTACGCTGACAAATGTGTGTACAAAGTGTAAAGCGCAAGACGTTAATGGAAATTGGATTTACGGAATCTTGTTACGAACGAAACTTATGCGGCAATTTAATAGCTCAGCGATTAAAAGCGTGTAAATTTTAGGTGGACATCCCCGGGCGTGTACTCGGGTGGTTTTGGCTAAGACAAGAGGAAAAGAAGACCGGAAGGCTGGATCACCTCCGTGGAATGTCTTCGGGCGCCAAGCGACTGGTGCAGTCGCTTAGGGGCCGGACGGGGGGCAGGGGCACCGGTGGCGGTCGTTCCGACGCCGGTGCAGAGGATAGCGGCGTCGGGGGTGGCGGGGCCAGCACAAGCGCGACGAGACTGTGCCATTACGACAGCGGGCACGAGCTCGACGAGATTTCGGTGATCGGGGCTAACGTCAGGGACAACGAGGGGCTGACGACGCCCACCACGCCGTGTCACTGCAGGAGCATCAAGTACGGTAGTGGACAGACGCTTTGCAGCATCGCCGGATTGCCGCCCGCCCCCGCTATACCCGCGCACAGAGCACAATCCGGTGAGTTTGAGCATCGTATTTTCAGCTTTTACGTCGGCAGTGGCCGGTCGGTAGTCTTACATTATAAATGAATCACGTTGTACGGAACGTTGGCACACGTATATGTAATCTGACGGCACCGATATGGAAAAGCATTGTAGGAAACTTTAGCTCCTGACGCGAATAATCTTCTCGAGAAAGTTCCAATATTCATGAAATTTAAATATTAAATAAGTAAATGCAAAATTGCATGGATGAGATTTGCAATACTTTCTCGAAACTAAAAAAATTGCATTATTAATAAAATAACATTGGACAATGAATTCTGTAAGTCTGAAAAATGTGCAATATGTTTTCATTGTTGTCTCATTAGTTCAAGTTTGTAAATAAAACTCATGTAAATCTGGATAGCTCAATTATCAAACTTAATGTTATCTTCTAAAGTAAGGTTCAGCAATATTAAAAAACGAATTGGAAATATAAATTAAAAATTCGGCCCCTCTGATTTTAATATCATGTAACTATAATAGTTTTATATTTAAATAAGGTACAATGATGCAATAAATTTCTGCGTCGTTTCACTTGCAAGATTTATTTGATTGATCTTTTCGAGGTACCTCTCTGTATTTTTAGTGACGGCATCTTTTTTTTTTTTTTTTAGAACAGTCCATAGATTCACGCGTCCCTATCATATTACGACATTATCGTTTGTCATTGTCTCTATTCCTGATACAGATAGATCGGAAAAAATTGTCAGTAATAAATTGCTCATGTTATAAAACATATTGTCGAGAATAAAAAAAAAACACCTCACACTACTGACTAAAAATTATGTTTCATTCATCTTCTTTCGAATTTCTCAAAAATGCACGAGATTTATGAACTGATCTCGCGTATGTCGCGTAACTTTGGACTTTATTCCCAAAGTCATATTTTGTACGACTTTCGGGATAAAGTCTAAAGTTTATGGGAACAGGCTATAATATAAGGCTGCCCATTTTCGATTCAGCGAGTTGGATAGCCCTTCGTTGCAAGGGAGCACTATATAGTCGCCGGCTGCAGCAAATGCAGTAACACAGAATTATGTAACGATGTACGAAAGAATGGTTGCAAGCGGCAAAAAAATGTAGACAAGCTGACCGCGGGAGCCATTAATTTTTATTATCGCGCCGTATTCTCTCGCGCCTTCGAACAATCACGAAGTCACTGTTGATTCGCTCTACACGCCCGTTGCGCATACCACCGTTCTCGACAAATGCGGTCCAGTCCGCATCGTTGCGAAGCATTTATTGACACTGCGCAAAACATATTCACCGCGCTTCGTTAACGCAAGTATATAAACTAGATCGGAAATTTTTGTAAAACATCCCCGTTCGTATCTTCCAATCTTCGCGCATAACTTATTGCGCCCCATAAACAGTCATAAATTCTCGTTCGCGTCTGTCAGAAGCGGGATTTTTACTTAGAAAACGCCTCTCTCTTTTTTACTCTCTTTCTCTCTGCTTTATACTTGTTAGCCTCGCGAGTACTTTTTTAATCTCCTCCGCTTTTGCGAACAGCCGCCCCGTCGGCCAACCTTTTCTCGAGCCTTTCGCTCTTGAGCGAGGTACAATTTTGTCTGTTTCTCGGCGGTCTTTATCACAAGCTCACACTATAATTTCAACCGACGTAATATCTATATCAGTACTTGATATAGATATAACTGCGTGTGATAGCGAAGGCGGTGCTCTTTGTATCGTGTCATTCAGAGGAGAACAATGCATGCTGCATTTTTACTGGCAACCTAGATGCCAAAAAAAAAAGAATTGCGTCTTTAACCCTGCTTCATTCGCGCAGTGTCTAAGATATTTCACAATGAGGGAAAAATTACTCAATTTTAATAAATATTTATTCGATATTACTAATGAAATATTTACTTAATGTAAAAATATATTTATTTAGAGCAAGAACCACTAATTTAATTTAAGTATCAGTTTTTCTTATAGATTAAATATTTATGTATAATAAGTAAATATGTTATTAGTATTATTCGAATAAATATTTATTAAAATTTAGGAATTTGTTTTTCAGTGCAGTATTACAAATTTGCCTTGCAATTTTACATTTATCTCTATCCAAAAACTATATAAGATAGTATTAATTTTTATTTAATTGAAAATCATAAAAAATAATGAAAATTGATATAAAACAATGAGGCGCAGCAAGAATATCTAATGCAATAAGTTAAGAAAAATCACGCGAGTAAAGCAGGGTTAATAAAATTGCGTCTCTTGATCAAACATCTAAACTGAAATATTAAATATATTTCTCATCATTGTAACTATAAACTTTATTCAAGGCAAACGGAGATATTTATCCAAGTGCAATGCAGAAATGCAGATAAGACACGTTTCTATTTCTATTTCAAATATTCTAATCTTTTCTATTCGCTACGTGTACTTAGAACGCGACGTTAATACCTGTCAATCGATATCTGCTGAACAGAATTGATTGTATATTTGAGACCATGGCACGTACGAAAATTTTAATCGTAATCATAGAGCCGTAAGTAAGTCGACTAATCATAATCAAACATCGACTATGATTGATCATATGATATGCTCACGGTCTCATGATTACGGCAACAATTTTTTTTTTTACGTGTGATGGCCTTTACTTTCTTTAATTTTACATTTAGATGATATTATAAAATTAAGCATTAAGTATATTGTAGAAGTTACGAAGAAAAGGAGCACGTTGGAAATTAAAAGTAAACACGAGTGCGCACGCGTACAAAGGAATATATTAAATTACTGCAAATGAAAATTCACGTGAACTCTCGTAATCACAATGTGCAACAGCAAAAGTTACTTAAAGCACAAATTTATCAAGGGTAAAGAAAATGTATATATAATTGTTGTTTGTCCGCCTGTTAGCGTAAGGAACAAAAAGTTCTTTATTAATTACTCTTGGAACCTTAAAGCTTTGTAAGATTCCCAAAGACTAATGGAGCGGAAAAGTAGCGTTTCAGGACTTTAATCTTACGACACAGCTAGAAGGGTCACGATCGACTTTGACGCCATTAGAGGGAATAGCTGCTACTGTCTTTCGAGGGCTTAATGCGCACTTTGACTCACCGTCGGAAACACCTAAAAGACTGTAGTTCGAAATTTACGTTTAAACTGTAAGATTAAAGTACAAATTCGGTCGAGGATGGCTGAAAATATTAAATGACGATCACGGCTATTATCCGGTAGTCATGGTGACAGGAAAAGCAGATGATTACTTTCGTTATCCTTGCAGAATATTATAGACCTCCGACGACATAAAATTAAGATCGCCGTTAAACGATCACAACGATACGTCAATGGTGCAATCCGAGCGGTCGTTGTGGACTTCAGCGCAATATCTTCGATCGTAAACGCGAAAAGCTTTATGCCTCCCTTTGAGTTCCACTACGCCAATGATGGCACGACGAAGACCGATAATACTAATCCGCTAATCGACAGTCGTTGGGCCCTGGCATCAGCAGCAGTTGCCGATGGTATCGCGGGAAATTTACGAGCAACGGATTTCAATAATGGTCGTCGATCCGATTCCGTAGATATCTCCATTCTCTTGACCTAATTACAAGACACACGTATGCAAGGGGGATCGATAAAAACCGCTACCGGCGAAAAACACTTTTCCGACCGCCTTTTGTTAAGCGAAACATCGTGTGCAGGATCCTGAGAGCGAAAGCGCAAAAAAATCGAAACACGGCTCGAGTGTCGACTGACATCGACAGAGACGATGAGCTTTAAATTATCGCGAAGAACATTCAAGTTAAAGTGCCTACCGAAGGGCCTAGATATCTCCATATGTCGATACCGTAATATTTTAACCAGCGAGACAGGAGGAGAGAATGGGAGATTCGATCCATTAGCTTTAACTCCACTTCTGTCATATCCGCTTAAAAAATATCTCGTCTAGAAGATTTTAACTTACAAGATTCTCTGACTCGCCAAACAATTCTGTAACAATTCTTCTACTTGTACAACATTTACTTGCGTAACACTTTGCTGATTCAAATAAGTCTTGTGAAGCTTCTGACGTAAGTTATCCACAAAAAAAAAGTATCTTCTAAGGAGTAACTAATTCTCGTCTGTGGTCGGAAATACCAAAACTGTCAGACGGGTAATCCGCCAAAAGTGTAAGCCTTTCAATTTCCCCTTCTATGGAAACGTAAGACGATAAGGGATAGGAAACTGCTAACACCAGGTTGATTAACTCGAAAGTTGCCGGCGTAACTCGCCGCAACAACGGAGTTACGTTCTCCATTGTGACGGGGCTTTTTCTGCTCCATCCGCGTCCGCCAACTTTTCCCACTGTGTCAAAACGTCGCTCAAACTGCACGTGTCGCGCGATACCCCGTGGCTCGACATATTCGAAAATTTTGCCGTTGAACAAGAAACGAGTGCCGCAACGCGATCGCGGAAGTTCGCGTGGACGGACGTCGTCGTCGTCGTCGCCCGGCGGAAAAGTGGGTGCACGAAAAGTCTTCTTTCCGTTCTGTGACTTCTCTCGAACAAGGAACTTGATCGGATGCACGCGACCGTCGCCGGCGCCGCGCGCATACGCGCGAGCTCGCACCGAAATCGCAGTCGGCAACAACTCCCGGAGTTATGTGTTTGCGACGTGTCTACGGATAAATAGGCGAGCAAGTTTAGATCCGTTTCTCTGTAGTTTCGCAGAAACAGGAGCGGTATTGCGTCGGCAATGTTAAGCTGGCCCACCTACGGATATCGCTGTTCACTTCGCGGTTGGTCGCTTCACAGCCAGAAAAGCTGTCATTTCAGTGGATGTACTCCGGCAGCAACAATGAACTCAATCGAATAATTTCGAACAAGATATAATAGACTTCACTTTTAGAGTTTGTAACAGGTTGTCACGAGAAGTTTGGCAATAGCAATGTCAATTTTTATTTTTCATTAGAAAATCCTATTCTACTGAAGAAATTCATTTTTCGCCATTATCAAGAGAGTTTAATTATGTTATTTTTCGAATTATATAAAGCAAATTGAAAACAATTAAAAACTACTGTTGTAATGAGCGAATTACATTTTTTTTTGCATTCTATTGCATTCTGAATTTTCCCAGTACAGAGAATTCCGTAAAATATAAATAGATGTGAATATCACGCATGTATGATATTTATGATATTTATGAAATTTAATAAAAGAGATATACATAGTAGAACATGTGTCGTTATCATCTACTTTTATTACGTATGTTGCGGTGCGGTTACTTCTCGTTTTGGTGAAGTGGCGAGTTTAAGCGAGCCCTCCACGGACGCGCTATCGGAAAAAAGTGCAGTTTACGGATACAGTCTAAATGTATATGCATAATACAATGCGTCTCGCGAGAGCCACCGTAAGGATCTTGATAAAGAGAGAAGAGCACTTTTCCCTGTAATTTGTTTCTAGATGCCAGAGTTGCTATTTACCTGACTACTTCCTGTTCTCACGAGAATTGCAAGTAATTATGCGACATGCATTATTTTATCGTGTTTACAGCTAATTTTATTATATTATTAGTTTTAATGTTATTGAATATAATATTTATTTGAATAAATCAACAATAAGTGCGTATATTTAGCCAATGTTACTTAATATATCTTTTTTATAAATGTTATTAAATTTTTTTTATCTCTTAAAAAAATTTAGAGTATTTTGACCTTTAAAAAAATATATGTACATATTTCTCTAATTCGGAAAGCTTGAACATTTATTAAAGTTGTTATATTAAATAAATATATTTTTCTCAAAATTTATAATATACTTGGAGCACTTAATAAACATTTATAATGCCTGATTTGCATGAAACATAAAATGGCGACAAAAGGAAAATGCCTTGCACGCAAGTTTCTGATAGTGCTCATGTCGCGTAAGATGGCTGTAATAGCACAGTGATCATGGGGATCATAGAAGAACCTGAGCACTAGGTGCAAATTGGTGGATTAAGGGACGCGTTCAAGCAACGTAAATAAAAGTGCCAAAGAAAGTCGTGATAACTTTTGTTCGATTCTGCCAGCGTTTTCCGCACAATGCAGTCAGTATCCCTGTTTTTATTTGGCGGTGAAAAGTTTGGAGCATGTGGCCGGGATAAAAGTTACTTGAGGAAAAGCGAAAGAGAGAGAGAAAGAGAGAGAGAGAGAGAGAGAGAGAGAGAGAGAGAGAGACAACAGCGTGAGAGTAAAACCGAAACGCGTTGGACTTTACGTTAAATGGAAAGTCTCAGAAATACAAGGAGTTGGGAAAAAGTTCAGTTGACTGCAATCTCGTTCCGTTTACACGAGTGATATCTATGTCTTTTCATTAAAGTGATTAATCTCTGATGCTGCCGGCACTTCCGCCGACAGTTACAAAGAGTGTCGCCTAGAGTGGCTTTAAAATACTCAGAGGTTTACCTCTGGATTTGGTCACGATCGAACATATACTGTGAGACTTTGATGATATTATTTCAGTGATATTACAAAGAGAATTATTTTTCGACGGATAAAAAATTGAACGAAGAAGATAAGAAATGGGGCTTTCAATCTCTAACGAAAACAAAACGTTTTCCTGCTTCCTAGATTTTTAATCAGTGTTATCTTTTGAATATATACCGTATCATTAAAAAATTATCCTAAAACGTACGACAATTTTAATAAACCTAAAAATTAGAAAAATGTTAACAACTCGTGTATATTTCTCTTCCAATAAAAATTTTGATCTTTGTTTAACCTATTCTTTATCTTGTTCTAATTCATACTAAATTTTTTATCTTTTTCTAATTAATAAAAAATATGGACATTAAAAAAATGTAGTCGCTATAAAATTTTGCTTTTAAATCCAACAAGTTGCTAATATTTCTAAGCGAACTCACCAGTGTCATGACGCTAATAAAGCTCAAATATTTCTTTCATACATATAATCGGTACAAAATCTCTCCCTGGAATCTTCCAAATGTTTTAGGGGAGGTTTAATACCGATAATACCCCTAATTGAAGGTCACGCCCAAACTTTGAGTCACAAACTTCCAAACAAGTATTTAATAGCCGGTGAACTTTTGAAACGATTAAACGCGTCCGAAAACTAAACCGATTAACTTGCAACGATATTACAGATAAAATCCGCGCGGCGCTTTTAACGGAGACCTTAATCTTGTAACTTTATGACTTTACGCCTTGGCGAACTGCAATGTCCACGGGAAAAGCGGGGAAAAATTATATCAAGCAATTATATACATTACTAGAATACACTTAAAAAAGATCAATATTTGCAAAGGTAGCAATAGTCGTAATAGTAGCAATAGGCTATCGATTTGTCTTTGACTTGCCTCGACATAAATAACTGTCTTGATTATCTTCCTTTTATCCTTTGACGACTTCCCCTTTCTCTCCCTTTCTCTCACCCCTTTCTCGTACACACTCCTTCACTCCAAAATAGCTTTCTCACTAGGCGCTATTGATATCGCATCAGCGTTATACAGATAGAGAGGGATCAATACTTCGGAACTCCCTCAATACCTCGAGAGGTTGAATGCAACCGTGAAGATTCCTTTGTAATAATCACGCGGGACCTTTGACGGAGGCTCTCTCCGTTATCATCAAGCTCTACTTCCTTCGCTTCCATTGCCACGAGCGGATTGATTTCCTGCGGCGCGACAGCGTCTGCGATTGAAGCAATTACAGTACGGGATGTTCTAAGTGAACCCGGACTTATTTCGCTATGGCTTTCGAAACTCGGCCATCGCCTGTAAAGCCTCGTTATTAGTTTCCTTGTTAGATAGAAACCATCGCCGTCGCGGCGGTATAACAAAATCGAATAGACTCGGTTAATGTTTAGCATTGAAACTCTCATCGATCGATTTTATCTGTACTAGTTTAGGAAATGTCGACAAATGTACAAATGTTCTAGCGTATCCTCTTATATTTCTTTTTTAGCATTGACGAAAATAGTAAATTTATGAGACGTTTGAGTGTCGAGTAGATGTTTAATTGGAGTTTTAAAACATTTATTGAGGAGTTTATGAGATGGAAATTTAAACATGGAATTGTTTATGAGATGTTTGCGACTGTTTGACGTACGAAAAGTGTTATATGTTTTCAAAATTGCGCAAATATTCAAAGGGTGTTTCATAAAACTTTCATTCTGAAAATATAGAACACTTTTAATAAAACATTCCCCAAACATTTGTAAAAATTCCGAAAACCTACAACACTTTTCGAACGTCTATCAAACAGTTGTGAATATCTCATAAACAATTCCATGTTTAAATTTCCATCTTATAAACACTTCAATAAATGTTTAATAAACATACTATTTTCGTCAGGCGGCACAAGTCGAAATACCAAATGGTATCTCAATTATACACAGATTAAAGAGTTTGAAAATTTTTTATTGATTTAAAACTCCATTAAATCCTCCTTTCAGGCGTGGAATCAGCCTATATGAAAATCGCATATGTCCCTAGTTGCGTTTGTGTCCTTGTCATCGTCGATGACATCAACAATACTCGACTGCATGTCAACACAGAGACGACGGACAACGAATCGACGTTAATTAGATGGGCACATATACAGTGTTCGGAAACAAGATGACGATTCCATATACATCCGAGAACTCTAGGTTTATGTTGGTTCAGTGCGATGCAACGTTTGATGGCACAAACAGATACGATATGCAACTCCGTGGTATATTTGGCCTTCGGCCAAAATCCCTTTGCAGTTCATATATATTACAAGTTTAAGCGCGTTATATATGTAGCGCAGTGTTCATAAATCGCGTTAAAATTCATTGTCGTATTGCAGTTACACAGAAGATCGACACGAACTAGTAAATAAAATTCCGATGTGAACGATACGTAAGAGAAGATAAAAGTAATATTCAATGCTCTTTTGAAACTTCTTTGGCTTAGATGTTTATATAGAATAGGAAGTTGTAAAATTAATTTGCGTTTGGACTTTAAATGTTTCAGATCTGTCACAGTTTCATCCATTTTCCTTCCCGTCTATGCATGCTGCATTGCGCCTGATATGCAAACTTTTGCGAAGTTTACATCCAATATTGATTTTATTGAACACATTTTAAAATATTTTCTAAAATATTAGACATAAAAGTTCAATATACTCTACGTTACACGCCAATCTGTGTGTTTTATTTATCAGATGCGTCGACCGATTCAAAAAAACAGGCAGATTCTCAGGACAAAATCCATGCGGATGTTGACGCGAATTGCCTCGTCGTACATTTTACGTTTGTGTACAAATAATTTCGTAAAACAATGGATGAAACTAAATTTATATTTTCAATAATTCTTTCCTATTTTCTCATACGCGGGTAATCGAAGCTTTATTTTCGATAACAAAACCCAGACCTAATTCTTTGTGGAATTAAAATTATTATTATCCATTATGCGACAAATACAAAATCTCAAAAATTCATGCAGTTATTTAATACTTCGCCACAAAACAAAGAGTTAATAAAATATCGCGTTATTTAATCAACTTTTGTTAATATTCGTATCAAAAACTTGAGCACTCAGAAATCGAATGTAATAAAATATTCGAACAGCGCTTTTGTAGGGCAGTCTTTTGTGCGTTTTCGATAACGAATACCGACGTCAAATTTCGACTATACGTTATTCGCAATGAAGCGCACTGCGTCGGTCCGGACTCGATCGATGTGGTCGACTAAGTGTATTCTGAATATTCCGTCGCATTGAAATTTTCATCAAGCTCGTGAGAGAAAACGCAGCTCACGGCAATGAAATCAGTGAAGTGGGAGTGAACAATAACATAACTGTGCCACTAACTTTGAAGTCCTCATATAATTCTGCAGCGCCCCCGCCCCCCTTCCTCCGTGACTCTTGTTACGGAATTATCGACGGGGTGCACGTTGCATTGCCCAACTTCCTGTTTCGTTTTTCAATACCGATCGTATTTCTACAATTTTGCATATCTTTCGATATGATTAGCAGTTTAAATCGAAATAACTTCGCGCAAAAGCTTCGACAAAATTTAATAAAATTATTAAAACAAACGTTCGATTCAATTGCGTAATAGTTAGTATCAACGAAAATTGCGTCAAGTTTCGAGATCAAACTAAGCACATACACATCGTTTTACAATATAATTTCATTGAATTATATTGCATCAATAGCGTTTGATTTACGAAAATATTTCGGTGAATGTAAAATATGCAATTAATTATAAATATGCAATTAAATATATTTTTTTATAATTATGATAAAAAAATTTAGTCTTTCATATGAGCGTGCCGAATACTATTAATGAAGTTGATTGTATGTAACAAATCTCGACATCAGAAAAATCAACATGGTTCTATAGTTATTGTTTCCCGCAGGATATTTCATATTTTACATGCAAAGAATAATTTTGCTATAATACATATCTGAAAATAATTATATTGAACCGTTTAAAAAATTGTACAGGACGTTTAACTTAATTGCTACAATGTCAAAACTATTTGCATTATCATGCTTGGATATGCTACGTAATTATTTTGATAGCCCAAGATAAAATTACTTCCTGATCTGTATCTAGCTAAATTTTTTGATGCTGCAGTAAAATTGTTTTTCCCGTGTAGAATAGCAAAATATGAAAAATAAATCTGTTCTAAAGCCCTCATACTTAACTGGATATTGCGCTTGTGCATGGCAACGTTTGAAATTTAAATGTGTTAAAAATATCGGGCTTATAAAATGATCTGCACCGATAATTAAATATTAATTAGAGGGAGCAAGTTGTATCAAGCAAACATTGTAAACACGATATATTAAGCAAAGGATACCCTTCGTGTTCTACATCCTTCGATGAAGTCTATTCCCGCGCTATATAAGCAGCTGTATCGTTGCCATGGCGCGAGTAGTTGAGGAGATTTACATACAAAAGAGTCAAGATGTTAGGGGGCTGTCATAGGAAAAGGAAAAGAACGAGGGTGGCTTGAATAATTTGACTGTAGTTAGTACGCATAATTTCGTAGAGCGTCTTCATGCTTGAAATCGAGATCTCAAGCAAGATGAGTGTGTCCCTGGCTCTCTCTCTCTCTCTCTCTCTCTCTCTCTCTCTCTCTCTCACACACACACACGTATGCACAGAAAAATCTACCTGTGAGACAAAAGCTCTTTGTTCACGTTAGAAATACATCGCATAGATTTTCATATTTAAGAAACGTGTCGTAGATTCATTTTTTTTAATTCTTTAATTCTCTCTACTCAAAAGTTATTGCCGCGCTCACCGCACTGGCAATTAGATGTTTTTAATCCTAGTTCCCCCACACTTATTTTTGATTACCTTCCTGCTCACCTATGAGTTTGTGGAACCCTGTAACTTTGACGCGCTTTATCTCTGAACAAAAAGCATATTTTTTTTTTACCTCATAATATATGAAATTGATATCTCAAAGTTTAATAAGGATGATAAATTAGACCCGAATCAAAAATATTTTATTCTAAAGTAGTTACAATTTTTAAAAAAAATTGTGTTGCAAAAATTCGCGAAAAATGAATGCTTTGGATAATTAGTTCTTTTTAACCTCAATCCTAATCTTCAAATTGTAATATAAAAAAATTACAGCAATGTTAAAAATCGCATAGCTTACATCGTACCCATGTGCAGGGAGCTAAGGCTAATACGTGCAGATAATAATAATTTCCGTGTGTCGTGAAAAATGCCGAGGTACGCAGGTTCTCCTAATGGCGATTTCACGCGGATTATAAAATAACCAACGAACTCCGCAGCTTGCGGACTTAAAATCAGAGATATCCCGCACGCGTTTAAGCCGCTCCGCAATATGTGTTCGCGTAATGGCGTAGGATGAAGAAGAATAAAAAAAAGGGAGCGAACATCGAGTAATTCTACGACAGTGTGGCTATAATCCTCGACAGAAAATACGCATGCAAAGGTAGTATCACAATGGTGAGACGACGTTCGAGATCAAGACGGCGAACGAGCTTCGCGTTATGATGTCTGGTATTCCCTCAAACGAAAGAAATCGTGATCGCGATTCTTTTGCTCGGATAAGCGCGCGCCCTACGATAAAGTAACTTCTAATCTTTCCTAATAACGCAATGATTTTTATAGTCATTCTTACCAGTATCGTTACCAGTATTTTTTTCTAAATAAGACGGAGCTAATAATAATAAATGTTAAAATAACAAACGAGAAATTTTGATCGCTTGATAAAGCAGGCTGAATTATTGAGAATTTGCTCTTCCGAATTTAGGATATTTAGTGATCGCGGTAATCGAACATTGCGTTAGTTTTATTACATTGTTACGCTTCGTTAGTTCGGTGCACGTTCAATGGCTCGGCCAAGACAGCGTCATTATTTTACGCGCCGCTTTATTCAAATTTATAAGATGACGTATTTTTTGGTCGATAGTAATAAAGGATTCATTTCACGTGGTGCTTCATTAGCAATTAAATCAAATTAATTCGGCAGTGATTGTAATATCGATTTGAGCGAGCGAAATAATACCGTTCGAGTTATATATTTATCGAAATATAAATCACTTGACGGAAATATTCTGCCGTGCCATAATGTTTTATGAAGTCAGTCTCTGAACTTCATTCCCCTTCGCGTTTCAAGCATCGTTTTACTGGTCAAACCACATCGCTAATGCGAATCCGCGACCAATATCCTGCAATTGTTTTTCGAACCAGGAAGTTGAGTGTCGCGTTCCATCGCGTTTACCCTTCCTGTATTACGCTCGATATGACGGCAGCCGGTGGTTGTTTACCGGGGATATTTTCGAGTAATGCACTGGATGGATGGCGAGCTGTCTATACCCAGAAGATCGATGTTACTTCTAAAGCGAAGAATTTCATTTGTATAGTATATACAGGGGGAGTACATATTGTCAGTTATGGCCAAAAGTAAGCTCTTACTCGTATGGCTTTGTTCATCTACGGAATAGCGTATTTTTCACCTCTGAAATAATCTCGTCGACTAAATAAACAGTTGTTGTATAGAACCTCCTGTCATCGAACTTTGCCGTATTTCTCTCTTCGCACTTTTCAATCAACTTTTGCGATATACGCTACCCCTTCGTGTAAAAAAGAAATATGGAGGTGTACAACGTATTCTTCTATTTCATTCGCGAAAATATTTAATAAGTTCGCAAAATGCCGAAAAATATTTCTAACAAAATTAGAAATTTATTACAGATTTATTACGTATCGTGTTTTCGATTAAAAGAAAAATTGATATTTGGATTAAATACAAATCGTTAATTAAGAGTGCGTAGAGTGTAAAATTATAATCGTATAAACTAATATAAATGATTTTATTTTTTTCTTAACTTTATATGAACAATATTTATTTATCTATTTGAAAATTTACTTCACTTATAATTTCATATTATAATTATTTTTCGGCAGTTAGTAATTTTTTATTGAATATTTCTATGTCCGAAAATAAAAGAATATATCGTAGCTCCGTATTATGTATAAAAAATAAAATTATTAGCAAAAGCATAAGATGTGCTGACATTTTTGAGCTGTAGTGTATGAAAAGTACATTTTTAAGCTCAACTACGTTAAATTTTGTGTGTTTTCAGCTGCAGAGATAAATACTCTCAGTTATTAATTTCTACAATTTTTCAATTCTCCCAGAACGTTATGTTTTCGCAGCTTACTGAATTTTTAAGCAGAATTTTTTAGCGTTAAAAAACAGAGCGATATTTATCAACCTCCACACGTGTTCTGATTCAGTAACGATCGAAAGTGACGTTCCGTAAAACGAGGCTTTCGGACGGGCATTCGCGTCCGTTCGGTCCATTATCGATTCGATTCCCCATACTCTATATCCGAATGATCTGACGCTCGCGTTCACGTTTCGACAGTGCAAAACAGAGTTCCGCGAGCGACGCTAATGTACATTCCTTCGCAACGTTACTTCATTAGCATCAAATCGAATTCATACGCAGCAGGTGCTTTCTTGGCGAAGCTCCTAGCAATTTTCCTAAGTTCCCAAGTTCCCTAAGTACAGCCTACGAAGTGTTACCTGAAATCTCGTAAATTCAGGCAACGTATTTCTCAAGATATATATCCCGTCTATTTTAGGAATCATTTTATTTCAGATACTATACAAAATATGTAGTGTCGCGACTAATCAGTATTCATTATTAATATTTATTCATAAAAAAACTATCCTATTTTAATAAAATTTCACAAAAATTCAAATCAAATTAATTAATATATTGTACATAAACAAATAATGGAACCCTTTGGAAAAAAGATGGAAGAATAAAAAAGAATCACTTTTATTCGATAATTAAAAGAGAAAAGTCGAGAGTGGTACACTGAGAAGATGATGCTGTAATACAAATTAAAACGTAGTTTGATTCAATTAAACGTTGAATTACGGGCTGTCACTAATACATGTAATTGATTCAACTAAATTTTATTCATTCAACCATATTTATTATTGTCTTTACTTTTAATTTTTTGTTTCATTAAAACTATTATGGAATTAACAAAATATTATCAATTAGACTGATGCTATTGACTCAACAGCGTTTTATGAATCAAAAGAAAAAGAAAAGCCAAGAGAAAAATTATTTTTTATTAAAAAAATACAATTTTAATTTTCTAATAAATTCGACTGAAATTTCCGTGGAATTTTATTAAAATAAGACATCTTTTTACAAATAAATATTAAATATAAATACATATATATATATATGTATATATATATTGTAGATAGATAGAAAATATATGACTACTATGCAAGTATTCAGGTAGCACATTTATCATTGCAAATTTCAACCAGTCAAAAGATTCTAGTTATATCGAAAACTTAAACGAGAAACGGAGCGATCGAGTCAGCAGAACGAAGCGAAGTGCTTATATGCCATGTAAGTAGCTTCGCGATAGACGTAGCCTTAGAGATTGACTCACAAAAGCCGAAGAAAATTGGGTGTCAATCACTTCAGTTCACAAAAGGGGAATTTTGTCACGCGTCAATCGTCCAAGGACGTCTATTTATGCGGAGAAGAAAATTATGTGCATTGAAGATCGACGAATATACCTTTCATTCGTACTATCGAGTACGTATTTATGTTTTATTTTACTTTTGATAAAAATACTTTTAAGTTTTTGGATTTGACATTACACGTCAATTCTTCCGCGTTGTTATAACTGGGTGATTTGAAAAATGTTTTTAATCGACAGAGATTTATAAAATTCTATTTTTCGACTAATTTTCATTACATCCTTATTTTAAAAATAAATTAACGAGATACTCTTCTCTAAGAACTGTTGCAAAAAAAATACACAATGAAATACATACGGACTTTGAATCGTGTTTTAAGTAAGTTGAGAATGCGAAAGTTTATTTCTATGTACAATGCGTATTAATTTAAACACGAATACACGCTATAGTTACGCGCCATCGTTGAAACACGCGACACGTACTCTTTCACACTTTTTAAAGCCTCGAGTATTCAATTCCGGCCGAAATTTATGAACGCGCTTATATCGTGAACGACGATACAAATTGCACCCGCTTGGCCACGTCGCCAAAGTGCTAGTTTTATAGTAAACCCGTTGGATCAGATGGATCTCACCCAGGACAGACTTTTCTCCGCGAGATCTCGCGCGAGATACAGCCGGATTATACAAGTTTTCAACTCCACTTCTCCGCGCGCGTTCTTTACGAGCGGGTGCTTCAAGCAGAAACGTACTCCCTCGCTTCCGCGTACCAGGGATGAGAGAAGCTTCTCGGTCTTAATGCTTCCTTACCCGCGAACTCTGCATTCCATGTGCGTTCGCCAATCGAGTGAGATAAAGATGCAAGCGTGTCAGCCGCGCCATTATTCGTTCTCTACGATGCGCGAGGGTAACGGGTATTAACCGGCAAGGAGAGTGCACGAGAATATTCCGCCTATTCCAAAGCGGGTTCATAACTAGGATAGCTATGATTACGATTTAACGCGCATCCAACGTGATTAATGAATGCAGCTTAATCCTTTCGCGCGCCGACATTATTCCCGTCCAGGCTCGTTTACTCGCTCTCGGGAGGCGCACTCCTCGCGGACAATCCGTACCTTCACATCGGCCTTTTGTATTTAAAACAAACCGGGGCTCCTCCTTTCAGATAGGCGGTCGATAAAAAGCGGTTCACGTGCGATTAAGCGTCGCTTGGTAAGTGCTCGCGTCTGCCGTCCGCGCGCGGCCGAGATCGCGTTCTGCATTTTGTATGATTAACGTGCAAGCGTGCGGATGCTTTGCTTATACCGCGCTAACAAATGCCCATAATTCTCCGCAACGTCACCGTCCTTCGTGATTAATGCGGGCTATTAATTGCCGTGCCTTGAAAGTCCGACGGATTTATATTTCGCAAGGGACGTTCCTGCCTCTCTTTCCGTACGTGAGATACAGTTTCCAAACGCGCCACGCGAGTCTCGAGTTTGTACGCGCGATTGCCCCAAGTCGTGCTTTATCAGAAATTAGTAAATCAACCAGTGGTCAAACTATAGAAATTAATGTAGGTACAACATTTTGGACGATTTATTAAAGTTAGAATTGTTTCGACTAATTTATTATGCATGTTTAATCGTGATGAGAATTGGTACAATTATTGATGCTGTGTAAATAAATTTTATGCAAAATAGCATTTTGCAAGATTGATTAAGCGACTCGTCATCACGGACATTTTGCAATTATAAAATCTGTATGTATGCAAAATAATTTATGGATACCGTATAATCATTAATGTGTGATCAATTTGATCAAAAGGACAATGAAGTTGCATATCTCTCATTTTTTTCAGCTTACCTTGATATCTGTGTGCTCGATCGATGTAAAATTTACAATATTTTACGTGAACGAAAGTTTTCTATTTCTGTGAATCGGTAATCAGTGCAACGATAGTCGCAGTGAGTACCAACGAATAAGTTATTTTTACCTATAAAATGTTAGATTTTTATCCGAACAAAGTTACAATGAAATCGCACGAACGTGTCGAAAACTAGTCATGTAAATATAAAAAGTTTTACACTTGTGAAAAATCTTATTTTAGCAGAGTTTTCATATGTCGCGCTTCAAACTTTTACATAATAAAAAATTTTACATCAGTGAATATCGATGAGCAAGAGATATCACAAGATGCTTGTTAATCAGTTGGAACATTCATATATTTTTCTTAATACATTTAAATAAAAATTTCTCAAAAATTAAAGAAAAACGCTTAAACAATTGTCAAGATCTCGTACATGACATGTCCGTTATGAATTACGTTACTACTTTACACACACAAGTAATTCATTATTTATATCTACTTGAATGTAAAAATATTCACTACGTATTAAATTAATAAAAAATAATTTCAAACTCACGAATATAATGCAACAACAGAGTTGTAAATTACACAAACTACCAACAACGTTAAACTATGAAATATAAATATCTTTAAAATTATAAATGTCTAAAATAATATTTTTATTTTAATTTAATATATTTTATAATTATTGCGCGGAATTTAAATTTTTTATTTCAATAGATATTTAATAAAATAATTATATGATTTTTTTGGAATTTTTTTTTAAGCACAATCTTTTATGAAATTTAAATAAAGATTTTTTCTTACTTTTATTTCAATTATTTATATGAATGTTCCAAATAAATGAAATTGAAAGACTAATATCCCATGAAAGAGTAATAAATAATATATAAATAAATTACACTCACCCCACTGCTTCGCTGTTGTTCGCTGCTTTCAAGTTCCATTGTTGCACTCATAACACACTTGCGAGAACGCGATTAATTACACTTGCTAAAACGCAGTTAATTAAATCAGCGCGGAAATTAATTAATAGAATATGACAATCACACGTCGCGCGATACTTTACATGGCACTCCCGAAATTAAAACAAGTTAAGATTCAATAAAAAAATTCAACTTTAATGAAAATAACACTCGCTTACGCACATTTAATGAATCACTAATTAATTGTAAACGAAAATATAACATTCTCTTGCTTGAGTTCAATTAAACTCGTGTAAGTTCCCATCTGAAACAGATACAAAAATTAGGTGTAAATATGTGTGATAAAATATTAAAAGAAAGATATTTTTAATACAAACTATAGTTAGAGCCAAGCGTTAAAAAAATCGTCCGTAAATATTTCAACTAAGCAATAGTTTGTAATTTTTATTTTCTCCTCGCCACTTTAATTCAATTTTGAACGAGCACATAACGCAAAATATATCTTTCAATAAATAACCGTTGCCTTAAAGTACACTTACAAATCGTTAACCTAATTAGTCGAGCGGTCTAATTGTTCACGAAAAGTGGTTGCGTGTCGAGAGACGATACACAAAGCTCGTATCGCTATCTGCTTGTTTGAAGATATGGTTTGCGGACGACAGTGCCCTTGAAGGGCAATGACAGCGCCCACATATAAGATCAAGGCCACCCACTAACCGAATTGTATAATGTTTCAGGAAACATTCGCGAACTCTTGTTCAAATAAATTACCTTAATTACAAAATGCATCACGTTTTATTGTAATTTGACTGGATAATTAAGGTGGATTTTGTAAAGTCAAACTATTTTACTTCTTTCATTTGTACAAATATAAGGCTTTTAGTATGTTTAAATTTACAGAAAATTCATATCGCTAGAAGTGCAAAATATATTAGAATAAGTATCATTCATTGTGGAAAAAATTATCATTTGCGAATATCGTAAAATAGTGATAATTTATAACTTTCATTTGTTTTAATTCCAGCTTCGAAAGAATAAATTGTGCGAAATATTATTTCGATAGACAGTCATTGTCTCGATATGCGATTCATTATATTGTTGGAATTGCCAAATCGTACGCGATTCGACAAAGATAATAATCGTAAGAATGATTTTTGTCATCTTCTCGTGATCGCTTATCGTGATCGCGTTTCAGAGAGTAATACGACGGAAAGATTCGCACCACTACCTGTTCGCTCGAGCGTCACGAGAGAATAACAGAACGACGACCCCCTGCGTATGTACAACGCTCTACAACGTCACAAAGAAAAAAAGGCCACGTGATAAACGAACCATTTCAATCAACGTTACGGAACATTCAATATTAATAAAAAATAGTATGGTTTTATAAAATGTTTATGCCAAATATTCGATTTCTTGCATATCAGATTAATTTATATGGTCTGTAATTACATGTTATATCTAATATCTATTTAAAGAATAAAAAAATTCATTTTTACTTTAAACGAAAAATTTTTTTGCAAATTAATATTTGCTGTTATTTTCAAATTTTTACGTTCTATATGATTTTAATAAATTAAATATTTTAAATCATTTCTTAGTTAGAACCATTAAAATTACAATTTTTATTCTTTTTGTAATACAAAAAATGAGACATTAAAAAGAAATAATAAATTAATTTTCAGATTCCAATCAATATGAATATAATATTAAATATTTGATCATTCTTTTCATATAAAATAAATTATATAAATTTATTTTAAAAAAATAACGTGATTTATATTATTGTATGTAATTTCATTTTGTGTTTTATTTTGTATATTTTTTAATGTCGCGTAAAATAACTAATTTCTTGATTAAGAGAATTATTATTTAAAAAGTTAAATAATTTTTTCATTTATTATTTATTCTCATTAAAAAAAAAATTTAAGTACGACATACAATTTACTAAATGATTATTCCATTGAAAAAGCTATACATCTGTACTGAAAAAATTAAAAGATAAAATCAGTTGTACAATAAAAATTAGAACCTCACTTTGAAATCAAAGATGATAAATCAATACGCATGTGAGCATAATTGTGCAACGCATACCATTTGCAAATTTGCTCATTTCCACAACTATTGCGATACTAACATTTTCGTGTGAAAATTTTCGGTTCTGATGAATTCCCAGAATGCTGTGTGAAAATTCTATCATGAGATACCATGTATATATTCAATGTTATTTGGTTAACCACAAAGCCTGTTGCTGCACTTTGCGCGACGCATGTCAAATACAAACGCGTGAATTAACAATTGCCGGGTTATTTAGAGATAGTCCAAAGCGGAGACGGACTAAGAGGGATCGAGGTCGCGATAGTTTGACGGAGGGTAGATTGCGGCGTGTGGCACAAACAGGAATTAACCTCAACAATTATGCGGCCCTTTGTGGCTAGCAAGGTCAATATCAGTCCCCTGCTCCATG
Organism: Solenopsis invicta; assembly: GCF_016802725.1. Taxonomy (NCBI): domain Eukaryota; kingdom Metazoa; phylum Arthropoda; class Insecta; order Hymenoptera; family Formicidae; genus Solenopsis; species Solenopsis invicta. The sequence continues at coordinate 4,171,412 of NC_052667.1, forward strand.
TCTCCGCTCATCCATAAGCTCGCATTATCGTTTGGTTGATCCACCAAAGTACATGGACGCAGGAGTGTGTTAAGATGATCGATCCCGCATACTCCAGTAGTAACATAATCCTCGTTTGCTCGCATAAATTAGCATATATTTCCAGAAGTTGCAGTCGGTTTTGGCGATCTTGTTTAATAAGGAAAATAGACGATGATTTATGTGACAATATCCCAACTAATTTGTTACGTATGTACAAGGCGCGGTTACTTAACCACCAATCGCTATAATTAAACACGTTTAACAAGATCAGTGTGATCCTAACAGACCGTAATAATTCACAGTAGCGGAACAACATAGCTAGCAAGGGTCAACCCTATGTGTAGTCGATTATTTTGCTGTTGAATTAAAAGACTGTGCTGTTCGGATGAGACGTCACGTTGCACAAATAATTTTTTTCTTTTTTAATTACAGAATTCGTCGCGTTATAATAGCCGATTGATCCCACAAAAGTACAACAATGTTAATTTTATTCCGTTTACTAAGGTAAAATATCATTACATGCGAGCCAACTTGCTCAACTGACACGTTCATGCATATGCGAACTAACGCGAAAGCTGACGCAACGGTGCGTCAAGACATCCTGCTTATTGTGCTGCGCCGCGTATATTCTTCCCGACCCTTGGGTATCACAAATGTTTGTCTCCATCAGGCAAGCCAGAGATCGTTTATATAGCTGGGTACATGGGTATGTTAGATAACGTCGCGGAAATAAATGTCAGTAGTGAATCTGTTGTCGCGTGAACATTTCAGGCAAACCGTACTCGTGACAGCGCTTGTCGCGCGTCTATGTTTTATTTATTTTCTTTTATCACTTTTTTTTTTTTTTTTTAAGTAAATTACCCAAGAATTGCATGTCTAATTTGTCCGATTTCCATTTATTTTAGCAATTTAAAATCTTTTTTTCTTTAATGAGATTGAGAATTGTGTCGCGTTTTCCATTTTTTTCTATGTTCTTTTTATATATAATGTTAAATATTTAATACGAAAGATATTGTGCAAAAATATTAAGATAGTTAATATTTAATGTAAAATATAAAAGTTAACTATATTGATATGAAGTATATCGTTTTATCGTTCCAATTTTCATTAACCGAGATTTTAGATTTTATTAATGCATTAAATACTCCTTAAAGCTAGATCATCTTAAAGTTTATGTTTCATAAGATTTCACGATAGCTCTCATCAGGGTTTTACGAGCCATTGTACGAAACTTGTTTCCGCAAATCTATCCTATAACATCGTTGTCCACGCATCTGCCCGTTTATCCGATATCCAATAACGTACGTAATGTATAACCCTAACCCTAGAGGATCAGTGCTTACAGCGCGTTTCTCGCTTTGTCTTGTGAATAACTAAATTAGCTTCACTCGCGTACGCTCCTATTAAAAATATTTTGCACAAGTATTTTCCAAAATGTCTCTTTCGTTTCTCGTGTTTCACAGTATGTAAATTTAACCCTTCACAGATTTAACCCTTTCAATCTTCTAAGCTTCTCTTGTGCATCAATTACTCATTTTATAACATAAATATTCCACATTCACGGCTTACAACTCGCAACACACGTTGCTCACGGCTTAAATAAGAGATGGACCGTCAGCTTGGCGGCTAGTGGCCAGCAACGTGATTGTTAAACGGTTCACGCTGCGTAAGATTAATTGCCGCAATCCGGCAGCGACGATTAATTGTTACAATTTACCTGAAAATTTTCGAGAACGTAGCATAGAGGCGGCGGTTCGCGCGTACGCCAGAATATTGAGTATCGAATTGATATCATCGCAATTTATTCTCATGATTCAAACTTTATTATTTGATGATCTATTATATCGTGATAAGCTAACTACTTGTCATTTAACATAAATCTATATTTGCAAATTAACACAAATTGCTCGTAGTTTTGTTTTAAAAAATTTTAATCAAATCTTAATTAAAAATTAACTTTTTTTTAAAGTAATAATTAAACTAATCGGTTAATTCGACCCATCAAAAAGTAAATTTAATTTAAATTATGAATCTGTTCTTTCGGATCTCAATTTTTTATCTATAAATTATATGATAGAAAAACAGTTAACCTTTTTCAATTGTAAATGAATGTGCTTGGCCTCTAATAATTACCTTCGATACTAAAAGGATAAATTATTACCTTACGAACGTTATATTCTATCCGATAGAAACAGTATAATTATGTAAATTCGAACAGTATTATCGATTAACAGATGCAGCGTATTTGTATCAATAATTATATATCTCTCAATGACATTATATTTAATGTGAGAAATTTGCGGTATTGCTTCATTCAGCTACAGCGCTTCTAGAATTCGGTAATAAACACCTTTTGATGAAATAAGCAATATTTCTAGCGCAAAATTGGAATAATATAACGAATATTCGCGATATTTTCCTACCATAATATTAGGGTAATGTCTGCCACATCCCTCGACAATGATAACGAGAATTACTCCCATCATCGGTTCGTTTAACACAATATCTTCCAATGGAATAACTTCTCCCCACCAATTTGCATCCAGAAGTTCAACATTTAGATATTACTCAAGCTGTATAAATAAATGATGCTTGTATAAGATTTGCATTTCATTTAAAAGCTATTATTGTTACAGCTTATAACCCTTTCAATTTTCAATTAGACAAATATAATAAAAAGATATTATAATATTATGGTACTATTTTCTGCTTCTCTTCCGCGAGAAAAAGGCGTCAAAAACTTTTGTGCAAAAAAAGAGAAAAAATGCATAATTTTGTTACAAATTACATAAATTTATCACGACATTATTAAAGTATGTTTAATACTTGACAAATATTATAAAAATATATATACCTTATATTTCAGTGTATGCATGCGATAAGAAAACGAGTAATAACATATAACGCACTTGAAAAATTAAACATCATAATAAAATAATTAATTAACATTGTAATCATATTAAAAGGGTTAATATCACATTAATGGTTTATGTTACGGCTTATACATCATAATATTCAATACCTTTGTTAGGGGCGGGCTTATATCTCAATATTTTAAGATGTCATTTTGTGACTTGATAATATATAAGAGAAATCGAACGTGTTCAGTTACAGGATATTTGCTCTTCTCTCCTCAAGCCACAGAACAGGGTCGACCGTTATTGTTCTAAGATATCGATAAAATTTTCTCAATAAGGTACTCATGCGCGAAATACGTCTCACGATCGGACGACAACGGGAGATAGAACGGTATCGAGCACCTATACTTGACGAGAGCACAAGCTACGACGGATAACACGGGATACCTGCTCTCCATCATTTTAATATTCTCTCACGTACTGATTCTACGGTGGACGTATATTTTATCCCGAACCGGCACGAATCACGTTTCGCCTTTCAACATTGAGCATATCCATCTTACGATAACATATTCCGGCGCGATATGGAGATTCTTATGCAAAATATCCCCTCGAACGTTCGTTACACGTTTCCAAGCATTCGTCTTCCAAGAGAGTGGCGTCACGACGCCGTGGGGATGCACACTCAAATAAGGATTGGCACACAAATGAGATGAGTATTATCGCGAGATGTAACCGCTGCTGATAATGCGTTCCAAGAGTCACTTTTTGTATACCTTGTCCTTGTCCGTGATATGAAAAATATCGGTTACTTAATAAATTCATTACGAAATCAGAATTAGTTACAGAATGCTAGGCAAATATTTCGTAAATCTTGTGGCAAGAAAATATTGGTACATCCGATTATTGGAAACGATGTGGAGTGGCGCGTTAGTTTAAATAAAATCTACATTTTGATATTTATTTTTACGTCGCCACAGTCGCGAAATACCATCGATCGTTACTTATATATTAATTCCGAAGTATTGTGATGTGTAATATTCACAAGCGTAATTATCTAGCAATAATTATTTATATCAAATGTAAACTGACAGGGCATAAATATTTATACGGGAAATTTGAAAACGGAATTGATGCCACGAAATTATGAGCGTTACTACATCATGCTGCATCTCATAACCAATTAATAATTTATCATTACATCAAAATATTGTAAAAAAAATACTTCATAAAATATTCTACAATTTATAATATATTCATAATATTACTATTATCCCGTGCCCTAACTCTTTGAAATGAGAGAATTGAATATATATTAAATGATAAATATTATATACTTTTCATCAAAATGCGATGAGTTTTTGGATATAAAAAATGTCAACTTTTTTTTGGTTATTGAGAGGAATTGGCCATTCGAATTTTTTCACGAGGTTTTTTATCACGTTCGTATCTTGCAAATGCTGACTCGCGTGTTGCATTCGCGGCGCTGCGTTACTGTACTACGTATCTGAAGTGTCGTTCGAGGTGCAGGTCAGCAGTAAAAGCATTTACACCGGCAATATTGCGGCAGTTGAACGAACGAAACTTCGATCGATGTTCCTTCGTCATCCAGCGACGATAGTTATATCTTATAAACGAGGTATTCTAGGTACATCGTACTTTCTTTTATTCGCGAAAATAGCTTTCTAAAAGTTATAAATGATTGAAAGTACACTGGCTTTTGTGAGTGCAAAATGTAGTAAAATCTTATTTTTCAATCCATTTTCAAATCACAAAACTTGCATTGGCAAATTTACAAATCTCGAGAATTTTTATATTTTTGATAATACATGGCAACTCGGTTAAATTTTTCTGAAAAATTTGAAAATCGACGTAAAATTCCAAGTTTTCGCATATGCAGAGTGACAGAGTCATTCAAGGGAACACGCGCATTTTCGAAAATTAAAAGCTTAATCGTCTGCTTCGTTACGCTAGAAATACGAAGCAACGAATAAAACGAAGAGATATTGAGCATCCATTGTTGTTCTCCACGTGCGTATAAAAATTGTAAAATGAATTTATTAATAGAAGCTGGTTTTACGGGTTTTGAGCGAATCGCGGCTTCGCTTCGTTACACAGCAGGAATATGATGCGCGGGGAGGTACGAGGGTTGAATGCAGCGAGATAGTGTAGTTTATTGCATGGGCGGAGGAATTCGAAACTACGTCATTGTTCGCGAGTGTTCTCAACGTGCCCGCACTATTCGCCATAAAATTCTAAATCTATTCGGTGTTTACGTAATAATCACGTGCGTGAAACGCGTACGCCGGATTTTGTAAAATTGTGTTGATTCAAATGCGGAGATCCGTCCCAAAGTTTGTTTTTTTTTTTTTTTTTTTTAAAGTTGTACACTAAGCTTTGTTGCATATCATTATTAATCGTAAAACAATTAAACGGACGGCTTTTATGTGAAAATGATTAATTTGCCTCATTCAACAGTGCGTTATTATTTTATAATATTATTTGATTGTCCAAATGAATCTTTCGCTCTCTCATAAAAGGGACGAGTGCAAATGTTTGACTGCACCTATACTCGGAATTGATTTTATCGTAATACCGATGGCCACTACAATATTTTATTTTAAATCGCATGTGACGTTGGATTTATTTTTATATGTCTCTGGCGTCGTGTTTATATAAGATTTATTGTGAAAAACCGTGGAAGAGTAATTAATAATGTTGAATAATTGTAGGCCAGAATGACTGTGTCTGGTGTTTTATCATCGCAATCTACATGCGTCCTTTAGTGCATGATCTTTCACAATTTATTTAAAAAAATAGTTTCACACACATTGTTCATATTGATTTCTCCCCGTGATAGAAATATGAGTAAAAACTTTTTTTCTGATTGTTATTTTATTGTTTCAATAAAAAATTTAAAAAAGTTCCCAACGTTAGAGAATCATTTACAACAGTTCTTCCATTAAATCTTTTTTTTTTTTTTTTAGAAGCCGATTGATTGATTGCTCACTTTGTCGCCGTGACTAGATCAATGTATGCATTATCAGCAAGAAATTAAGTAATTCATAAGAGAAAATTTGCTATTAGGGATATTAATCATTATGACACCTAATGACATTTATGCAGTCTCAAAGACTATCATTGTGATAGAGACAAAACCACATCGAGTTTTTCCTATCTCCATCAACCTCTTACGACCTCTTGTACTTTAGTAGTACTTAATTACTGCCGCATTAGTGATTCCTTGTGAATTGTATATGTATGTCTTTGTCGCCGTCAAATCCCTTCCAACCTGCTGCAGCTCTTTGGAACTGTGCCATTATTCTCAGTGATTCTCAGTTCGTGTTTTATCAGTCTATATCTTCCGCTGTCATATTTTATGTCAGTATCGATTTTATTTTCATATTTTTATTTTAAATCTCGTGCACCTTATGCGCTCGGTTAAAATCTCTTCATCGCTCAACGCGTATTCGTATACCGCCCCGGTGTGCACGGTTTTTTTTTACATATCCGCGTTTATCAGAAGGAACGGAAAGCTCATCAATATCCAGCTTGTACAGTATCCAAAAAAAATTGTTGAATTTTAATTAATTTCGTGTAAAAAGAATTTGTTGGCAATCGTCCTTCGTTTATCGCGTGCTCTTTACTGAAAATAACCGTACGCAGTTATGAACGCGCGAATAAGGTACATACGTGGGTAAGTGGTTACCTGCGGAGGACACCTTGCCCGCTGGAACACAGCTTAAAGCCATTATCGCGGTGTACCTTGTCGTCCGTCCACGGCTACCATAACCGTCAACGGCAAACTCGGCGTATAACAGATGCGTGTCCGGCGAGTGCGCATATATCTGCACATATTTGCAACTATCCGGGGCGATGCTGCGCGAATTTCATTACGCGAACGCACGAATTACTCAGACAGGCAGGTGTCAGATTGAAATGCACCGGACGACCGAGTTGACCGACGGGCGAATCGCGACGATGATTGCACCGGTTGATTGTAGGCCCGCTGTGCAAGGAGAGCTTCATCACGCGATGCGCCAACGTCTCTACAGCATCCTATTTTCGGCAGGTAAATATGATCGATAGCGAGGGATTCTGAGTCTTCCCCAAAGAGTTGTAAGTTTCCCGATACGCTTCTCTGTCTCAAGTGTAAAGAGACAAGTACCTACCCAGAGGAAAACTCTGTGTTTGCGTTGCATGAAAGTTGATAAGTTTTACGTTTTAATTTCGAAAATGTACTTTAATCTTCATAGAGATTAATCTCGTTTTCAAGTTATAAAATTAAAACAAGTTAATTCTCTCATCAGATTCTTTTTAATATTTAAAAAATATTAAAAACGCGGCTCTTTTAACATATATTAGCATTTTTTAATTAAACATTCACAATATTCATTTTGTAAAACAATTCTTTGCTATTTACAAAAGTTACTCTTACATCTAAGATGTAGAATATTTACATCGTAATTTCTAATAATTCCAAAGTTAATTTAGGGAAACGCGTGATTTCAGATAAAAGACACTCTCGTCGGGATAGATCCGCAGCATATATAACTTCTGATGCTTTATAGAAATCGCTTCTCGAGCAAGAATTGTCGGGAATTTCGTCCCCGTCGACGTCCCACGCTCTCGAATTTATTTGTCTTGGCGGCGGATATTATTCCGGCGAGTCCTCGGAACTCCGAATTCCCGAAATCTTCGGGAGACAAACGCCGGAATCTCACGAATTTCCTCAGGAGGAGATAGGCGAAAAACATGCGGCACTATTATGAGCGCATGCACGCAAACCTCCTACATTTCCCTCCTGCCCCTCTCGACGAGAGACGTGAACTTTACCACGTCGCGTCTCGAGAGATAAAACTCTATCATTTGAGTATTTGTTGAATATTCAAACAAAAAACAGAGGTTATATGCCCTATGCTGTATACATTGTTTACCTGTTTCGTTTTATTGAAGATCACTATTATTTAGAAACATTTATCTATAAAAGGCGTTACCTTTCTTTGAAACGCACTAATAGTTTGAGAAAATAATCAATCGTGTTTTGAATAACAAAGTTGCCTTTTGAGTAAACTATCATATTCATATAAAAAATAAGAATAATAAGGGATCTGTGATATTAAAGCTAAGTAGGTAGTGCTGAAATTACCACAATAATATTAGTGCAAGAACTTTTTAGCACTTTCAATATTTTCAGAAAGATGTTATTAGAAAAACAATTACCCGGAAAAAAATTGTTATATAGGTATAATTATAATTATAATTATAAATAATTATATATAATTACATATCAAATATGTCCATATATATTAAAATATATATAATTATATCTATGTATATAAAAAATTTTTCCCGGTATAATTAAATGAACGTTAACAAGTCACATTTATGAGGTAAAATAATGTCCATAATGAACGAGCATTCGCAAACGCCTCACGTCTCCATGATGCCAGATGCGTGAAGTAGAAATAAGCCGTGCGTAACGCGGTTCAACGAGAAACGTGAGCTCCGCTCCGAAAAACCTATTCACTGCGTTTTAAATGAAAGTTCAAGTGCTCTGCAGTTGCGACATTTGGCGAGGAATTTCAACGAGCGTCGATGAGCGCCGCGGTGGTAAGGTGCCGTGGATAATCCGACGTAGACGTGTGCGATTGTTTCCCCTCACATAAAATGATTTGAATTTATTTGACAGCTAACGATCTGAATACTCTAAAAAAAAAAAATGAGATCTAAAAGTAACAAAGTTAAACAGTATTGAAACACGATATGAAATGAATCTGTGTAAAAACTAAACAAAATTTAGATTTAAATTTAAAAAATTCATTTAATAATAGACTTCCATAGAAATATTTGTTCAGTGATATTTTTTTTAAGTTACGAATATTACGAAAACAGAAAGACACACAATTCTTTCAGCACTTTCTTACTATATTCTCACTTGGGCGCACTAAAGAATGATTAGCTTTATAGCCGCGAAAACTACCCTATCTACTTTTAAGGGTCACATGGGGAGATTTAGACCGAAAGACAACGTGAAAAGAAGAGATCTGCTTCTAGTAATGAGATAAGTTATTTCGTCTGTATTTTACGGAGATAAACGAGGATTATGAAGGAATCCGGATATCACGATGCATAATTCACTCATTGGCCTCGCTCCAGCAAGTCAATTTGTATTTCTGACAAAATCTCAACAGCGGATTATGATGGAGACTAGAATACGGCGCCTGTTTAATATCCTAGATGGAATAGAAAATTCGCCCAAGTTTAAGCAGCAAAGTATCTTTTTTCAAGATTTCTTAAAATTAATTCAGACAAAGATTATTGCAAAATTTACGATGAAATTAATCTGAGATAGTTTTTATTTTTAATCATAATTAAATAATTTGTGACGCTATGTTTAGGGCACACAATTTATCTGTTTGTATATTTCTATGTATATGTAAGAGTAAAATATGAAAGTTGAGAGAGAATTAGAATTATTTACTTATCTATTCAAGATTAAAGTATAGCACTGTTAAAACTCTGTAATAATTTTGCTATCGCCTTCCGGAAGGATTAATAGAAAATTATATCATAATATTTTCTTTTCGATACTTAATATAATCCTTTAAAAATCGAAGAGTTTGCCTTTTGTATCCTTCTCGAAGCAGCGAAGGATATAAGGCTTTGTCCTCTCAACTTTCCATTAGACATTCAACGACTTGCTACGGTTTTATGGGCAATAAAGGTCATGAGTGAAAAAGGAAGATTTATCCTTTTTAATCTTGTACATAGTATTCTGCCGATGATGGAAATGACATTCTTAAGGCATCGATGGTGTTAAAATGCTAAGGTTCACATAATCCCTAATCATTAAAATAGCAATGTTGCTATTACAATCTCTCTAATAGAATCAATTCAAATTGAAATAAAGCAAATAAAAGTCGTAACGAAAAAGACTTCAAGTGTGACCTAAAAATTGCATTAAATTAGTCTTTGAAAGGTTGGCAATATAAAATCGTACTGGTGTGCATGATTTATATACCATTCTCAAGTTTGAGTCACTAGAGACAATAATATAAGTGTTTTCATTATTAGCGATTTCACTAGACAGTTTAGCATTTTTAACCCTACGCATCTTTTTTCTATTTAAAATTGTATTATCTCTATCATCGCTTTCTTAATATCAATTTATACCTCTATTTTCTAGACTATATCGGAATTTCTTCGGTCAATGCTCTAAGACTGAAGCTAAAGAATTCGATCAAAATCTAATCTGGCTTGCAACGTGCCACGTCTATGAGATAATACACTCGCTAATTTGATAAAAGCTGCGACAATCAACGGGTAACACGCGGCAAATGGAAATCAAATCCACACTGTGGCAATCTATCTAACCAGGCATCGTTGTCCCGATATTGATCGTACTGGTAAATAGTGTTGATGTGCATCGGCTTAATCCTCAAGCAAGTTGAGATGTACGAAAAAATCATGAAATGATTAATTTGAAAAATGTGTTTTCTTCGCGTAGAAAATTGTGAAGGTTTGAGAAATTCTTTTCAAAGAATTTAAATAAAAATTATTTTTTAAAATTCATAAATTAAATTTGTAAACAAATTCATTAACTATTATTATCGACAGATGTTCTTCATCATCAGGGCTATTATTACTGTTATTATTATTATTATGTACATTGATGACAAATTGAATAACCGATAATGCATATTTCTATTGATCTCGCAAAGGTTAAAATCGAAGGAAAAGCGATGAATTGCATGCGAGTCATTAATTTACTCTCGGAATGAGATTATTGAAAATGATGAACGTTGAAGCTGTATACGCCAGAGCTTATTATCGAACTCATTTCCGTGCTATCAAATCACATCGATATTAAAACTGTGATATTTTCGATAACAGCAAGTATTCTTCATAAACAATTAGCGTAGCTTTCGCTAAAAATAATGAGAAACGAGAGTTATAATAATGCTTGGACGCGCATCTTGTAATTAAGTCAACGAGCGCAAAATATTTATTTCTCTTTTCCAGACGTAAACACAGCAACAATGTTATAATAATTACAATCATATCATAAAGTTTCAAGTCTCTTTAGGAAACTTGAGAAAATCGTGATATAATTCAAAAAAGAGAAAAGCCAGATCTCGCGGAAAGGAAAGAGGAGAGAAATAAACTTCTATCTATTTTAAAACTTTTCATAATGGATAACTTTTACTCGAAACTTTTTTTCTAGTAACGCATGGTTTAAACATTTTGTAGCACCTCAGCAAATATCTGAAGAAGTTTTGGGATGAAAGCGAAGTTCATGAAGAGTATCAATGTCATCTCATACATCACCATTTTTTCTTTCGTCCTGAAGTATTCCGCTAGGTAAAAACTTGCAAATTTTTTTTTCAGAAAGTAGAAAAGTTTAAAAAAAAAATCACTTTAGAATCTCATATAATTATTTTCAATGACACCGCACATATTTACCTTCATAAAAAAAAAATAAAAAATAATAAATCCGCTAGATGTAAAAACGCTACACCTATCGTCGCTTGAAAGTGTAAATCGCAAAACTGGTTTGGAACGATTAACTGCGGATGGAATGCCAGGGATCAAAAGGGCTCGCATGTCATGAAAATTTCCATAGAGGCATCTCTGAACAGAGATTGCCGCAACACCAGGCGAGCAAATATTTGTTTGTACTCGCGGATGCTGCGGAGTTCGAATTTTCAGGGTGCGAGTACATTTGTGGGGGCAACTTGGTTACGTATCTATCGGTCACGCGTGCGCGTGTACGTACCATGTACGTGTCAGCGGCTTACAGACTTTCAACGTACCTTGTTGACAGGATCAACCGGCGGCGAAACCGGTACACTCGCCTCTCTACTTCACTACAACCATTTTCAACCAACAAAAGTATTTTTTATCCGTCCGAGCTCGATCAATTTTACCACGAATTGGTTTATGTGTTCGAGCGATACGATCGTTTTAACGTTATAACCATCTGCCGAATAGCTCTCATGCGAATTCAAATTATCTGATACAATATAAAGTCAGTGGAGAGAAATATTTCAACCTCTAAATTCTCATAACAATCTCATTAAAAAATTTTATATTTCCGAATTTTGTCAAAATGTCATTAAAACAACTCTTTATTTTTCAAGCTATAAAACTCCAATTATTTTCAAATATTTGGTTATACGAAAGTTTAAAATAATATATTTTATTTTGATTTAATCATTGAATATTGATAAAATTTGAATAACAGAAATAAATAAATTTTACGGATTAATTAAACAGTGAAAGCGAATTATCAATTTCATGCTATCCATTTATAAGAACTAATGAATAATTAATTGAACCGTATGTCGAATTTAAACTAAAGGCAAAATTTTACATTAATCCAAATTAATTCTACATTGTGTGGCAAATATTTAAAGACTTGAAATACATTGAGTATGTATTAATGCAAAATCATCAGTTTGTACTAGTTGTTATATTGATCAAAATATTTTAGCTTTTTCCAAAGTGAGACGTTCATTAATTTTTAATCTTTCCTATTTTTATTATATTATTGTAATATTCTATTAATATTAATCAATATTAAGTAATATTATTAATTTAGAGATTTATTATAAATATAAATTGTGAGTTGCGCAAAAAAAAATTAATTGGCTAGAATATTTTTCAAATGATAATTTTTTCCCGACATGTTTGACCGACGCAGGTGTGTTTATAAAGAAATAATGTACTTTCCAAGAGAAACGGAATATGCGAGAGAAAACAGAGTTTCGTAAAGTTTTAACAGTCTCCAAAGCGCGACCCCCGCGCGACATAACACGACTAAAAGTTCCTCCAGAAATTTGGCGGAAGCTTCCATTGCAAAATTTCTAGCAACCGCTATCAGGAATAAGAGTACAAACGTGGCAATTTATCGAGTAATTTATAGTTGCAATGTATACTCTTTTCCAAGTACAAACTTTATAAAGTTTTCATTATAAATTTTTAATAACAGTTATTTTATAACATTCTATGTAATACATTGCAAAAATCATTGTAGAAATAAATCCTTTGGTTGAATTTATTACAGATTTAGTTATAACAAAAAAATAACATAATTTATCTTGAATTTTTAACGCTTTCAAGAAGAAAAAAATAATAAAAATAAGTGCCCTTAGTATTGTGAGCAGAATGATTTATAAAAGCAATACTTAATTATATTATATAATGATCTAAATAAGTTAAATTGAATAGTACATTATTCCATTCAGTCAATAAATGCTACTGAAACGTAATTCCTCTTTATTTGTGTTAAATATACATAAATTATCTACATAAATTTTGCAAGTATTTCGGTCGCGCATTTACAGTGGCGTGCAAAAGTTTCAGGTCAGTGACATTTGGTACTCTAATTTATTAAAAGACACTCTAATAAAATTTTCATAATTATCAGGTATGAGTATAAGATATAGGTAACGAAATAATATACTAAAACAATGATAATTATGAAAATTTTATTAGGCTGTTTTTTAATAAATTAGAGTACCAAATGTCACTGGCCGGAAACTTTTGCACGCCACTGTATATGATATTACACTGAGCGTGAAAGATCGTCTCTCAAATAAACAAATCAAACTGAAATTACATTAGTCTGGAATACATTTCTGTGCACGTGAACACTTTTAAAAAATTCAAGAGAAACATAATGCAGATCTAGAAGCTATATTTATTCGGCGCGGTAACATTTATTGGCCATTTCGTATTTCCGTTTGTATGCATGGAACAGCTTTGCTTAACAGGGCGATCGCGTAAGCCGTTGAAAAGATTCCAAAAGCAGGTGCTTGCACCAACCGCGACTTGCATAAGAAAAATACGTAGAATTCTCTCGGGAAATGCTCTTGTATTAACTTTTTGAAGCAGGACGTCAAAAAAAGAATATCTTCTTTAGAGATATACTCTTTCTCAAAACAAGCTTCAGCAAGTAATAGAAACCTACGCTTCGCATTGTTTATTTATGCATTTAAATTTCGTTTATTTACGTATAAATGCATCTCGAGTTTTCTTGAAATACACATTGAATATGTATGTGTATCGGTTTTTATTAACTACTATTGGCAAAAACCAAATTTTTTACAAAATTCCGATGCGTCGCCATTTGATTGCCATCGCTACACACACAAACGCATACACATGTGTATCAAATACCGTTGAAATCCACTAGGAGTGGATTTATAGAAAGGACCATGGAATTTCGAATAAATCATTCACGAAAATATAATTCGGTCAGCTATATTCGAAAACGTGCGAGTGAATGGTACCCGACGTACCGGGCCGAACGCTTAAGTGTTACGGCATTCAAATTAATGACTCGTAAATTAATGATTGTAAGTGCGAACGCCTGTAATGGAAACCAATGGCACGTGCCAAACGTAATTCTATTGTAATCTCGTGTCTCGCGCACCGCTCTCTACGCAGCTTCGATGGAAAACACTCTTAGGAGTTTTATTTTCCATGGTAATAGGATATTCTATTTTCCGTTATAGAACTTTTTTCCGATCAAAAAATGTCGGCTAACGACCTAACAACGCGTTTCATCGGCACGCGATTTTCCGAGCGATGTTAGTACACAGATCACAAATAAAAATTTCAGTCATACTTCATCCACAACAAAAAAAAAACGTGATAAACTTGGAGCCATTCTAGAATCGTCACATAAATTTAACGATATTTTTATTTTATACACAGAATTGTGTGTAACTTCAGACTTGTGTGTCTTTTTTTTTATTCAGTCGGAAATTGGGAAACTTTAACGAATTTATGCGACAGGAAAAGAAAGTTGTCTGAAGTTTGTTTCGTTCTTTTGAATTCCGTACGCGTAATGTATCGTTTCGATTATTCGGAACAGGCGTATGTCCAACGACCCTTCTCACGGAAGGTTGTCGTTGTTGTCACATTTCCAAGGCGCCAGAAAGTAAGCTCGAACATTAACCTGATAATGACGTAATTAGTTCCGAGATAGTTCGCATCAATTATCGATAATAGTATCATTTATTCGCCAGACAGGTATGTATTTACTTTATTTCTTTCCTGACTTTACTACTTTCTTTTCCCTCTTCCCAAACTTCTACATTTCAAAGAGAGGTACGTGAATTTATATGCAGCCCCATGTATAAAACATTATTAAATTCATGTGACAATTCGAAAACGATCGTGATTTATTCATATTTTGTTTATAGGACGACGTGAAAAAAAAATAAAGATAGATTTTTGTCATAGACATTAATATTAAAAATTTTTCAATTTTGCGTAAAAAATATGTTCTCCCAAATAAATAATTTAGATCTTTATTGCGCAACTGACTTTGTAAAAAATTTTATATATATTATTTTTATAAAAAATGATGTATATTTTATTGTATATTTTAATAAGGTATATTTCCTCTAATATTTTTCTTTTTAATATGCATTGTATTATTGTTAAATTAAACCGTAAACATATTAAAAAAACACCTCTTTCTTATGCGTTATAAATTTACATGCGCGTTAATTACGTTGTCTTAATGAGAAAAAATAAAAGTAATATTTTTATAACATAGAAATATAATTTAAAAAAATATATATTCTTTACATAAAATAATAGTTATCTTATTTGATACAAAATATATATTCCATGAATTAAAAACTTTTCAATCCACCGTTGATTTATGAAAGAACAGATTAATTGATATCGTTCTTTTTTCTGCCAAGAACAGAATCGAACAAATTCTTTACCACGAGTCTGTCGATTATAGCAAAGAATGGATCTTCATAACACAACGAATGCACGTGATTCTGCTGCCTCAGCATTAAAACCAACGGCAGCATCTCCTGTGCTTTGTAAAGTGCTTCTGAGTGCACGCTTGAAAAATCGTAACAGGGATACAAGAGATAAATGAAAATCCGCGCTTGCCTCTCGCGTGCGAATCCGAATCTTAAATAAGAAACGCGATCGATGTTACGGTTCGTCGTGGCTGCATAAATATCCCGAGAGAATCACGCGAGGGAGATCGACTTCGGGATATTACCCGTCAGATTTATCCAAATACGCCGTAAAATGCGGGCGACCGAAAATGCATCGCTGCAGCCGCGCAATCCTCGGACGCAACAATAAAACAATGCACAGGGTGGCCGCGGATTTGCGCGCGTGCTTGGCGTAGCGTGCGATACATTTAATGATTTAATCGATTTTACATCGATCATATTTATCGTGACGTATTACGTCAACAAAAAGTGTTTGTGCAGCAATAATTTCTAAATTTCAAGTGGTTGACGATTTTTTTCAGGGTTTTCACGATGAATGAAACTTTCGAAACTGAGATGCACTAAGATTTTCTTTTAATTTCGCATTACGAACGTTTTCCAAGTGGAATTTTACCTCGTAATTTTTTCCAGAATTTTTTACACCGAGAAAAAGACTTGACTTAAAAATCTATTTGCAGGATATAATTTATTTCACTAAAATGAATCTTTATTTAAGTAAAATTTTAATTTTTCGAATATCGAAATAATATGAACGAAGAGAACGTCACAAGTAACATTTATTGCTAAAATTTCGATTTTTTTGTCACTGTGTACTCACTGAGAAAAAAATCGGGATATTCAGAAGCAAATATTATTTGTAATATTTCTTTCAATATTTATTAGTTATAAAAACTTTGATAGCGATGGCAGAATATGCATTTCTGTAAAATAAATTTTATTTGTCTTATCAATTGGCTTATTTGCTAGAAATAAAATTTCATTTTGCAGTATTTAAATAAAGATTCATTTCCATGAATTTTATATACCACGAATGAATTTTTAAGTATCTTTTTCTCAGTTAAAATATTTAAGTTATTAAAATACCATTTTTATTAAAAAAAAAAAAACATCGATTTCGTATTTAATCGAGATATCTACGCATACCAGAAAAAATGTACTATCTTTAGTAAAAGCTCGAGGCGCATTTTAATAGCATATATTTTTATTTCATATAATAAAAAATTTAATTGCTTTTGCAAAATATATGTAAATAAAAATATTTGTTTACGCTACTATTTAAATAATTTGTACAAACTAAAAATTAAATAGTAAAAAATACGGAACAAAATCATTTAATTAGTATAAACAAATTATATTTAATTAAACAAATTTCTCCTATTTATACGTATTTCGTAACTAAATTTTTTGTTACGCAAAACTCGAAATATTTGGTTGCTGTTAAACGAAACCCTTAATTAAACAGCTTTTGCTCCACATATTAAATTTTTTCTCTACTGCGAAGTTATTCGCGCGCGCGAATTTACAGCCACCCCGTATATATATATGCGTTAAAATCTAAGCAGAGAATTTTGAGAGCAGAAATTTTCGTGCTCGCGCGAGATCCGAGCTGAAAAGTCGCTTGGAAACACACGAACGTAACACGTTTCGCAACTGCGAGTTTTTAACTCGAGTATATGAAATCCGTTTCCAGCTTGCACGCAGACGAGAGAGAGAGAGAGAGAGAGAGAGAGAGAGAGAGAGAGAGATGCGTAACGCGTCTTCCCCGCGTTCGTCTTCGACAAGAACGTCGTTGGGGACACGCTCCTCGCGTCGTCTTGGCGCAGTAACCTAACATCCCGAACGAACGACGAAATAAACGCGTTAATGCAGTATTCGCGAGTATGCGGCATAGAGATGTACTCACCGTGCCCGATGCCACGGTACCACCGTCGTCGCGTTGCGCGTCCTCGTCTCACCGCTCCCCTCTGCTCCACGTCGTCGCTCGTGACACACACGTTCACACACATACACACGGACGAGCTTGGACGAGGCATCGCCGGCCGATCCAGACCTGTCACGTAAACGATGGTTAAGGGAGTGCGTACAATAAATGGAACACAGAATGGAGAATAAGGAGCGGTTCAATATATATTGAAGGAAAACGTATGAAACGTAGTTGTTATTCCATGCATTGTGCCGGCCGCGAGAGCTCACCTCCGGTATTCAGCCACTCGTGCGCGTCGTCCTTGGAGCAGACGCCGTCTCAGTCGATTAGAACCGTCACGTAAACGCACGAGGCGATAACACCACTGTCGGCGATCGTCCGTCACATCGCGCGGCGTTACCGAATGCTTGAACGCGAGCACGATACGCGACAATCGTCCGCTGTGCGTGCGAGCGTCCGCCATACTTAAACGTCACGAACGCGCGATGACTCCTCGCGACGACTCCTCGCGACAATCTCGCGCGGACAACTTCACGCGGCTACACGCCGCACTTACCGCACGGCGACGAAAGTGCTAGAACGCTACGCCCGCGAGGCTCGAGTCAGAGTGACGCAGCGACCCCGACCGACCCACGACAATGTCGAAGCGCGAGTGATTATTTATCAGATTCTTTATTGACACGACGAGAGCTCACCTCGACGTTCAGTCAGTGCGCGTCGTTCTTGGGGGCGACGTCGTTGGAGCAAGCTCCGTCTCAATCAATTAGAACCGTCGACTCACGACGCGATTATATCAATACGACGACGTCGACGTCGATCGTCCGTCACATCACACGGCATTCCCCAACGCGAGCGCGACACACGACGATCGTCCACCACCTCGCACGGCATTCTCGACGCTCGAACGCGAGCGCGATACGCAATGATCGTCCCCCCCGCGCCGGCTACCAGTCACCTAACGTCCGCCATACTTATACGCTTGTCGCGAACGGCGCAACAGACGCGCGACAACTTCACACGGCACTCTCGCGGGGGACACGGGGTCGCCCGCACTTACCGCACGGCGCGGGGTTCGCTGGACTCACTGCACGGCACGGGGTTCGCCTCGCTCATTGCACGGCGCGACGACGACGAGGATGGTGGAACGCGAATGTGTTCTCGAAGCAACGCGGTGATGCTGACCATCGTCGAGGCGCAGGTGACTATTCATCAGATTCATTATTGATACGAAAGCTCACACCGATGCTCGATCAACCGTCGCTCGTCTCCGGCGGGATTCTAATTAGTCCGATTGCTTTCTATAATAAACGCGCGGCACACAAGGAAGAAGCGGGAGAAGCGACGTGCTTAGCCGCCGAATAATCTCACTAATTGTAAAATTTATAGGACCGTAAGGCCGATTAGACATTGATAGGCGATCGAAATAATTGTGAGAGCAGTCGTGAGATAGTACTTTGAGTGCTGGGAATTGAAAACGAGAGATCCCAAGTTCGAATCTCAATCGGCTCCGTTAATTTTTCGTTTCACTTCAATAATCGAAGCAAAACACGTATGTGTCCTTACGGCAATAACAACAACCGCTACCGGCGTCGCAGCTCGAGCTCTGCTATTTCAGTAAACACAGAGGTCTTTACAACATCACGAACATCGTGTCATTATTTTAGCTACTCGAATATTGATAGAAGAAAGATAGAAAATAGTTTGACGCACATCGGCGTATATCAACGTGGCTCGTAATCGAAATACGGAATGTACGAATAACGTGACGGTCGCAATTATGAATCAAGCCCCAATTATGAATCAAATTTGTGAATTAAATATTTTTAGTCTACACGATCCATAATTTTCGACAGAATTCTATTTTTAATTTTATACAGAAAACATGTGAATGAACAAGACGCATGAAATATAAATACCTGAATTGTAAGTGATATAAACTACAACTTAACCTACTCTCTGATCATCATAAATGCTTTGATTCCGGGAGCAAATTAATTGTTTATTAACTGAATATAAAAAAATATCTTTGCCTGTACCTGAAATCTATCAATTACAAAAATAATTTTGTTTATAGCGGTGCATTAAAAAAAAATAGTTTCTTAACTAAAATATTATTTAAATATATCTACAAATTGTTTTTTTATTTAATCTTAAAAAATTTTGATGTGCTATTGAATTTTTGACTAAAAGTTTATTATTATTCATAATTTGAAATAAAATTATAAATAGAATTCTGTCTTGAATTTTATTGCAAATTATAAATCGTGTAAAGTGAGCTTTACAAATATACATACATATATATTATTAATAAAGTTACAGAAAAATTTAAATTTTTTCTGCATTGCTTAATTTTTTTATAATTATTGTAATACAAAATCACTCTCTCAATCATTGTTAATATTTAAGGACAAAAAATAAAAAATTACTTTCAATAACCTTTCTAAATATCTCTATAATATAATAATTCCTTGAAATTATGATAACACGATGAATTATATTAAATTAATACATTAAACATACAATAACATACAATAAAACGTTCATTAATATGTATTAATGTAGATTTCGTTATGACGATGCATAATTAGGATAGAGAATCCTAAAACAAATTACCGATATTTTTTTTATTAAAAAATATCTTTGATGTGATTTTATACAATTTCAATTTTTTTTTTTACTTTCAATGAAAGTACGCGTAAAAAAAGAGGGCAAAAACCGACTTCACAACAAAAAACTTTTCTTTAATTTTAAAAAATTTATATTAAAAAAATTTTTTTTGCTATCAGCATGAAATCGTTTTTTGTTCTCTTCATTTCTATGCGTATAATTGCGTAGAAGAATTTAAAATTCTCTGAAGTACAATTCAAAATTATTTTCTAATAAAAAAATGTTGGTAATTTGCTCTGTAGCATTTTCTTAAATCTAAATATTTTAAATATTTTTCCAAGAGTCAAAATATACACTCATAAGGCCAATATTCGATTTATTGAATATATAATAACTTTTCTTTAAAACAATAAAATTAACAACCTGTTTAAATCTTTTCCATTAAATTTACATTAATTAATGAAAATTTTAGTTTTATTTTATCTTATTTTAATCTTAAATAATCCATAATTGGGACCGTCACGTTAGTCGGATTTTCAACTTCGACTCGGTGAATATTTCCGAGACATGCTGTCCTCGTTTCCTCGTGGACGGTCCAAATGGAACCAACTCGTTCATCTCATCGCTCGTCGTCCTCGAGCGTTTTCTCGTCTACTCTTCAATATCTCAGGTATTTGGAAACGTATCTATTTATATTGCGAATTTCCATCGCTCTTTCGCGGCCATTTTTACCTCGATTTTCGCCTCGAATCGCGCCCGTATCGTGCTCACACGCCTGCCCCGAGACCGGAATTTAATCTCGTAAAAAGGGGGCACGTGGGAGATAGAGGCGACGCGGGACGAGCTATGAAATCTGCGGGACGTGACGTTGATTATTTCTGCGATCATCGGGACGCGCCGCGCCGTCGAAAGCGTCTCCGCCAACGGTCAATACGTTCAATCCGCCGTCGTTTATGACGCGTGTTTAATTAGCAAATTTTAATAGGGGAAGTCGTTTCTCAGGGAGGGAAAAAGAATGCCGTCTGTCATATCACATGGATTATCGATCGCCGTTTTATTTTCGCGAATTAAACGAAAAGGAAGAACAACGCGCGATTGACGAGAACAAGATGCCGTCATGAAAATTCTTTTTTCTTTCCCTCGATTCATCTCTCGACGTGAGAAATGTGCGTTTGCGCCTATTCCCTTTATTCGCGATTAATTCACACCATTAAGGATGGTATTTAAAAACTGAAGGTTTTTCTAAGGGTCTTTTTTTGTCCTAATTAACAACAAATCAATTTGGTCGCAAATGTTCGAAATTTGGACCTAAAATTATCTTAAAAGAAGAAAACAATGATGACAAATTTGATTTATAATTGGTTCTGCAGCGAAAATTATTACATTGTGCTAAAGTTTTAAATAAATAACTTATAAATGAGTAAGTGGATCTAAATAAATTTTTGCACGAATATTTAGAGTTTTATTAGTATATGTAAAAATTTTGATTTAAATGGTATTGCTACTTCCCCATCAATTTGCAAATAAGTACTGCAAAATGCGATTTTACATAAGAATCAAGAGTAAAAAAGTTTAATAACTTTTAAATTAATAAGTAAATTTTACACAGATCAAACGTAATATTCAAACGTAATAGAATATTCTACAAAATTCTTATATTTTTGAGATATGACACATTGTACATTTGTAATCAATTTTATTAAATTACATTCATTCATTATGTTTTTCATGATCTGATTGTATTTTTATTTTCCTATTTCTATATTAATTAATTTTTATATTAATTATTTTTGTTATAAATTTAATCTTAATACTCCATATTTTGTTCCATGTTTAATCATTATATTGTTTTCAGCAATTAAGGGGCTCTGTTTTTATCGTTATTTTAATAAATAACAATATCCTACCTATCTATAATTCAGCGCACACACGCGCATGTCGATTTTTAATTCGCGAGCAAAATGCTTTTGCTTCTCCGTTCTCTCCTCTCCCGAGTGAAAAAACCCGCAGGTACAAAGTACTAGAGTTTGGTAAAATTATTAGCTTAATAATACGGAAACGTGAGGAGCTTTATTAACGATAAACAGCGCTGTATTCGCCGCGGACGAAAGTATTTGAGCGCGGCAGCGGCATTAATTCAATTGCATCGGGACAGCAAATTCCATAATGAAAATGTTTCACATATTGGTTAGAGTAAATACGGAACGCAGAACTATGAATTAACTGAAATATAATATAGTATCATTGATATACATCGGGGTCACGTATGCGCTTGCCGCGAATTATCGTTAAAAGATGGGAAATCGCAAAATTCATTGTATCCGCGGAATATCGACGCTGACAATTAACCGTTTTAACAGATGTATATCATGCGTTATTTCATCTGATTGACAATTCGTTGCCCTTTCCCATCAATTTATCTGATCGTAACTGAAATCTCGCGTCCCGTCGGTTTTTATTCAGAGAAAAAAAAAGAAGGAATGGCGTTTGCGCGTATTTTATTATACGTTTCATCGTCGCGTCGTCGAGGTTTGCTGGCGTGTATCGGAATTTCGTGGAACGATGTGAGGGGAATTTGGCGAAGTTGGACGATTCAACTCAATAAGGGAAAATCTGAAACTTGGGACACACGCGAGCACGTATCCAATGTGAAAATAGATGTGTCAAGTGCGACATAAATACCTCCGCCGCGCGCGAACGGCCAGCCGATAACCGCCTATTTTTAGTCCTTATTTGCAGGCGTCCCGCGCATAATATCGATATTGCAATTTCTGCCGGCACAAGATACTAATAGCTGTTTTTCTGCGCATCTACATATTGATTCGCGGACCAGCACATGCACAATGCCGCGGATCGTGGTAAAGTGTGTAGATGGAAATATGAAATAAGAAAATGGAAATAAGAAAATTTGTATTTGCTGAATCACACAAATAGTTTTGCGAGAGTGGAGAGAGAGACGGACAGAGAAGCGAAAAGCGAGAGAGGTCTCTTTTGCATTTTTCCACAATTGTGCGAGGAAAGATAATTGTACTAAAAACGACGCGTTACAGCAAATATTCTATCTAAATGCTAAAAGTGTCACTGCAATAACCACACTTGGTGCAGTTCAATTATGAACAATTACGGTGAAATTGCATTTAGTAATTACATGTGTAATATGCGAATAACTTGTTTCCGATTGACCTCAGTGCAACTTAAAGTTCTGAATGCACAGCGCTGCGTTCTCATTTGAATTTCTAAACGCAGGGTGGGGGAAATGTGAAACATTTTAAAAAACATTTAGATATGATAGCGAGCAATTTTCATGAGTTTCTACGCTTGTGGAAGGTCCGCATGTTAATTAAGTAAAGAGCAAACGAGCTTTCGTCTAGTCTTTTTCCTTTCAAATTTTCACGAGAGAATCCGGTATCTGATAATAAGCTTAAATAACGAGGTACGTCATTATCATATCCCTAAATTAAGAGATAACCGTCGATAACATTTAGAGCAAAAGCTCTTGAATTGAGAATCCATATAAGTACATAAATTTCAAAGTTCTGTATTTTCGTACCGTTCAAATTTCACGTAAAAGTTCATCAAACGTCATAATATTATTTCTTTCGTTAGAGGAAACACAAAAGACGTTTTAATTAGTTTGTTGAAAAAAAAAGCTTCTCTTGTCGCATCTGGTGAAAGCATCTCATTTTCAGCAACGTCAAGTGCTTTCGGCTTTGATTTCATTTTACTGTCTTTATAATTTTGTTGAGCTGAATGATTTTCCCTGGAAAAAGGTTTACTACTTTATTTAACTACTTTATTTAAGTAAGTTAATTGCATTTTAACGCTGCTCGTCTTTGTTAGATATTATTCTAGACTTTACTGTCGCGACGTTTCCTTATTGCCTTTCGCCATCGGCGCATTTTCGTCTTTAGGTATGACTTCCCGTGTTACTTCCTTGCAAATTATAAGAGATGTTTCCGCTTAATATCTTTAAAATGAAGTCAATGTAGTGTTCCAAACTTCATTCACTGCAAATTAATTGAATTTTGTTTCTCTAGTCGATTTTATCGAAAAATCTAATGTAGAAGCGTTGAAAAATAAAAATTTGCATTCGGATAGCCTTGCTGCGGCGCATTGCTTTAGTACAATTATTTTTTCAATGCAAAATTTCTTAAATGCAAATTTAATACGTTACGCCGTATCTAAATATATTGATACACATCACTGAAATTCTGCCTCGTCGGGTCCTACCGTTTGTTTTACTACTCCGTTCTAGTATGGTTTATGCACCGGCGTCTACCGTTACTTCGGTTTATGGAACTCCGTCAGAAACGATTAGCGAAATAGCTCTTCTGTGATACGAACTGTTATCGATTAAATGTATATTGGTTCTATCATTGTTACTAGGCGCATTGTACCAACGATGGTGCGGATAACTGTGCAATCTCTTGTGGGATTGTTTGTCTCAAATTGCGATATTAGTCCAAACTAATGATGCAAGTTCTAATGGGACTTTCCAATCATATTCCAGTTACACATGTTTGATAACGACGCGAAGTGTCGCAAACTTCAAAATAGCGATGTGCACTGCACGAACGTGATAAAACGCTTTTATAATTTATCTAAATAATATTACTACATTGAGAGAAAAATTGCTAAATTTTAATTAATATTTAATTGAATAGTACTAATGAAATAACAAATGTAAATATATATTTATTTAGTACAAGAACCACTAATTAATTCAAGTGTCATTTTTTCTTAGAATAGATATTTGTGTATATTATAAATAAATATTTTATTAATATTATTCGAATAAACATGAAAATTTAGGAATTTTTTCTCTCGCTGTAGTTAAATTTTAGCAAACGGGAAACATATTAAAATTAATACAGAAGAACAAACAAAAAGTTAAATCTGTTTTTTTTTAAGACAATTTTTTTGCATTCTAACGCTCCACGTCATGTGGATTTATTTAGATAGAGATTATTCATTCAAAAGTGATTCGCTATTCTATCCATTTTGTTCACACGGTGTTGTGTCGATAACACGTAAAGCCAATGCGTTACTCTTGTTACCGAAATTTACGCGGTCGACGGAGATATTGTACGGGTTGACGATACACTTTAAAAACAGAATGAAGAGATCTGCTCAACCCGATGCAACGTGCTCCGTCCTTCAATTGATTCGTTACGAATTTATCTTTGCACCGCATCCACATACCGAAGTGCGCTTCAGCGTTTCTTCCTGAAACGAATATATTTCCGCCAAAGCACAATAGTCCTCGCAATAGCCGACATTTTTTGGCAATTCTGAAAGCTTATCCGATTCTATTTCGGCAATCTGGACACCCATTGCCTACCTGCAATATTGTTGTTGTTCCACCCGTCGCGCTCCTTTTTTCGAGTTCCATTTGTGCTTGTCACGCACTGTCAAAAACACGCCCGGAATGAAATTTCTATCACGTTCTTTATTCCATCGAGAACATACATCCATTTTAATTTTACCTCGAGCCTTTGATTCTTCCCCTTTTTCCCTTTATCTTGTTTCATATCTATTTGTTCAGTTTTGATAGTTGAAACAACTATGGAAGCAGACGCTGTTTGATGTTGACGTCGCGCATGATTTTTAGAAAAGATGATATGAACGACGGTAGAGTTGTGTCGTATTTATGTTCTGTGTTATAATCTATCTCAGATTGTCTCAGATTCTGAGTTACGATAGTTTTTCTCAAAAATTGTAGCATTTATATTTTTCATAAATATAATATATAATAAAATTATAAAATTATAAAATATACAATAAAATTATTGACTTATCTAACATCTGTCTAACAAAAAAAAAAAATAATAATAATAATAGTGGCCTCAAATATGTATATGCGCGTTATTTGAAAATGAATACATAGGCTGCCTGCCTTCGAATTTGCGGCACGTAGGTATGTCGCGTGCCGTATGTAATTTCGTAACAATTTCTCGTTTTCCTCTAGAGTGAACATCACGATCGATGCAATCTCTTGATAATACGGCCCAATGGTCACACTGTATACGAAATTGTCTTCACGACAATGTAGGATATTAAGCCTTATCCGTTTCACATTTTGTTCTGGGTCACCGCTTCGATCTGTACTTAATGATAACACTTTCGAAGAGACTTCTTTTACAGAGATTTCTTTGTAAGAAACCCGCTATATCAAAAGTCTTCATGAAAGAAAGCTGAAATAGTTTACTTGGTTTTTCAAATAACTAATTATATTTAAAAATATGTAGGACATTTTTTTAAGTATTAAGAAAATTATGAACTAATTATAAATTATTTTATATTGCATTTATAGTGGAAAAAATTTGGTGCTTTCTATCTGAATAAAAAATTCTTTCAATAAGAAGCAGAGAATTAATAATGAAATAATAAAGAAAAACTATTTAAAAAATCTGAATTTTTTTATTTGAGTACTTTAAATATTCAAGATAATTTGTATAAAGTTTTGTTGCGATGCAGGGATCAGTTTTATAAAGTAAACAAAATTTATTTATTTACAAAATAACTAAACAGACAATTACAATAAAACTTTGTATAAATCGTCTTAAATATTTAAAGTACTTACACAAATATTGAGATTTTTCTTAATGTTGTAAAGAATAATTTTTAATAACTATAAAAGTATAATCTTATTCACACAATTTTCATATGTGTATAGATTATTTGAAATGTTAATATCAAACGCATTTAAAAATTTTTTTATTTACTTTGCATGGACTGTACGTCCAATACATCCTTAACAATACAACATCGCTACAACTTCGTGCAAGATATTAATAAATAAAAAAAAAAGTTAAAAGAATTAAAGTGCAATTTCTGTCACAATAAATGTAACAGTTTTGTGCCTTGCATTCATACTCGTTCAGTTTCACTGATCCTGCCAGGCTGTCGCAACAAAAGGCAATTAAGATGTTACTTTGTTACCTTTGCCCCCTCGACGCTGCGCCTTCTCAATTTTCCCCTCACGGAGATTTCCGTTTAGTCGTTTGGGGCGGCGGCGTCACCATTAAACTTACTTTTCCTCTGCGCGAGTAAGAGGACGGATGAGAACCTGTCGGCGAGAGGCGGATATTGGAATCGCGATATTTTCATTCGTAAAAGTTCGGAAGCGAATATATCCTTCACGGAGAGAAAAGTTATCCGTCTATGAGTGGCGAATGTTCCGGAAATGACGTGGCGCGGTATACGAACTTGAAATTTTCGGATTAGCGGGATCGTTGCCGCTAATATCCCGCAGAACTTCGCGCGCATTTGCGTATAAAACTCATTCAGCGTTCGAAACTACGTACAGGTGTACATACATGCACGTCGCTGTTTGCGACGAGGTTTTATATGAGAATGTTACCAGACATGCTCGACCTCTATTTCTTTTTTTTTACACTGGACGCAAATGGCTGGGCAACACACGCAGCTATAAAACATTTTTAGTGCGCCAATGAAAATCTGCGTTTGAAGTAAAAATTTTTGCGTCGCGCTGCATTGCAATAATATTTGGATCTCGCAATAAATCACGATTTTACGTAACTTCTTTTCGCATTTCGATATGATTCCTCTTTTCGGAAATACCGAGAGAGATCCATAAAAGATTTCTCGTTTCGCGAAGATCGAGGGAAAAAGGGCTGAAAGGGCGCTTTCGCGCGAGCGGCACATAACGGTCATAAATTGCGGTTTATGAGCTATACGCTTTGACGTCCCCCTTTTGTTTTTGATTAACGTTTTAAAATGCTCAACGCGCGCATCCCCGCGCAAATTGCCATCAGAAAGGATCAACCGGGAAGTCCGCCAAGCGGGCCGGGTCAATAAAGTATTCGGCATAAAGAACGCGCATTTGTCGGAGAATGTAAATTCCGTTTGGAGAGTCGCGCACTCATTGCACGACGCGGCTGTACCTGCACTGCGTCGCGTGTCGTACGTACGTACGCTGTGTGTACGTTTACCCGGACGCAATATTTGCGTACTGTCGGTCTTTGAGAGAACAGTACAATGGTCCTCGTTCAGAGCATCGACCGCACGACGTCGCGCCGACAACGCGAATAAACCAGCCCCCGACGCAGCTTCCAACTAGAATTAATTCGTCTCTTGCCGTAATGACCGTCGAGCGTGTTGCGCATTATTCATCAGGACCTCCGACTCGATCGATCTAAAATTATTTTAGCCGATTATTCCAAATAAAGTAGAAAGTCCCCCTTTGAATGGATGAAAACCTTCTAAAATTTTCTCTCTCTTTCTCTCGTATATTATATGGTTTTGAATTAAAATTATGGTAGACTTTTCAATTAATTATATTATTATTAAAAATTTTGACGGCAGATTCCTTAATGAAGTTGTAATCGATGTTTCCTTTGCGACCACGTCAAAAAACGATTAATACATAACTTTTCAATTTTTTTATATTATGTGTCTTTAGTCTAAGTGTCTTAAATTGATCTCAGTTCTTCCTTACTTCGAAACTTATCCTATTAATCCTCTTGGGAGTCAGAAAGCAATTACTTTCACAGCCACTAAACTATAGTTTCTCTCGGACATGAGATTTCAACAAGACACTTTCAACTTTAATTGGAATCATCTGCCATTTATATTTGTCCATTCTTTTTTCTGACAAAATGTTCTTTCTACATTCACAAAAATAACGCAGTAACAGAACAGATTGCATTTCTGACGTCATGAATTTAGCTGGACGAATAAAAGCAAGTTGATTAATGAAAAATCAAATATAAGTAGCCTATAAATTATAAATTAATTATAATTAATAGTCGAGTTATAAATAAGCGTTACCTCTTCCAGACACTTGAGAAGATCGGGAGGCATTAATCGTAGGCGTAACGTTAACGAAAATTCGCGAGTTTGTCCGACGTCAGCTCATATTCGATGAAATTCCTTGCTGCTTGTTTTGCGCAGTGTCATTTTACATCGCATTAACGGGAAAATAACAGAGAAGAGTAATGAAGAGAACGCCGGCGCAGATTTTCTTGCGACCGTTTTTCTTCACCGCCTTAATGGAGGACGTCGTGTGCGCGCGCGGGCGCTAGATTATTTGCGAAACAGCTCTGGAGAGCAAGAATCTCGTTATGACGTTTCTCGAGTAACACTTCGTTACTCTTATGCAGTGGGTTTCGGTCACGTATTTTCATTTGCCTTTTATTTAATTACTCTACTTATCCCCTTTGTCTCTATCCGACTTTCTTTCGGTGGTGCGAATCTCTTTCTCTCTCTTTCTCACTCTGTCGTCAGATATTTATAAGCCCTTATCATGATAGTCACTTTGCCTAGCCATCACTTAACCAAGTGTATAAAAACAGAAAGTTTTAAATGTTGTGTTAATAAATTAATTGACAAAATTAATCTCTTCATGCTCACAGTGCACAAACACGACACATAATATCGTTTTTGTCTGTACTCTTCTGCAACAGAATATTTAAATATAATATAAAAACTGATTAAATATATGCAAGAACTTTTGCAACCGATTAAAAGCAAATCACAGCTCAGATTTTCTTTTCTTTTTTAAGAATTATTTCTGGCGGCGCGCTATAATTTCTTCCAGCGAGACTTATTCCCGATTAAAACGGATTCGCAGGACGACGGGAGCGAAACGCGAGCTTTCTCCGCACGGATTTTGCGCCCTTATCATGTCACGCCTCGTTATCTAGCAAAAGTGGATGAGCCGTAATCTCGCGCTGCAAGAAAACGGGACCTGTTTCGTTCCGTTGTAGTCTCTCTTTGACGTTGCAGGTGTCATCGCGCACGAAGATAATACCGGGATATGCTCCACCTCCAGTAGAAACTTGCTTATTTCTCCTAGCATTTCCAATGAGGTTCGCAGTGCTTTGCCTTAAGTTCATGCAACACGCGCGCGCGCGAGTATTATTTCTGACGTAAATTCGCATTATTTACTTAACAGATAATTTGAAAACGATAAACGAAATTGTGTACGTTATAAATTTTTTAATGAAGTATGCTAATCAATTTTTATGAGAGCTCTTTTTGCAAACTTTAATAAAATTCCATTATAAAATTGAATTATAAATACTGTTTTTAAATAGTTTTTTTTTATTTTCTCATATTTTTAAATTTTCTAATCTCTTTGTTGTTTTTATGTACATCCGCCTCATTACTTTAAAAATTTTTATGAAAGAAATAAACTATCCGATTTTAAATAGAATCCTTGTCCACGTTGTTTTTATCGTTACACTCACAAATGTAGTTGCAATTGCATTAATTGCGTCATTTTTCTGAGCATAGACCTCGCTTTAAACGTTTCCTTTAACGTTCTTAACCGAAACAGTTTCTCTCTATGTACATATATTCTCTTTGCATATATTAATTTTATTAAGTCGCTCGTTAGCAAACAAG
Source organism: Solenopsis invicta (assembly GCF_016802725.1). Taxonomy (NCBI): domain Eukaryota; kingdom Metazoa; phylum Arthropoda; class Insecta; order Hymenoptera; family Formicidae; genus Solenopsis; species Solenopsis invicta. Next base: position 4,201,972 of record NC_052667.1, read on the forward strand.
AAAGCGTAAAATTATAATGCAAAGGCAGGAATACATGCATTTGTTTCACGAAAATGAATTCCATGTAAGAACGCGAATAAATGGAATAGTAAGAAAAAAGAAGAGGCTAAGGGACTGTTGAAATTTAGGAAATGTAACGTATTAAACTTATCGATATGTAAATTTATTAAATTAATTAATAAATAATTGTGGCGTTTTATCACACCAAGTTCTAAAGACTAAAAAGATTCATTCAATAGAATCGCAATGATCTCGCAAATATTGAAGAAAAGAGGTATTTTAAAATAGACAAAGAGAGCGCTAAAACCAGCAAAAGCCTCATAGATTGAGTTAAAAAAGGGAATCGTCGTTTACAGCCACTGTCGTTTGATGTTGCAGGTGTCATCACAGGCGGGGTGAGGCATCGTCTCAGCTGCGGCTCCGCATCCGCCCTGAGCTACGGCGGCGAAAAGTACGGTAGAAGCGGTAGGTCTGGCGACGGTAGAACCGGGGGCGGCGTCAGGGAGAAGGAGGATGACACCAAGAGTGCGGAGAACATGTCCAGGGGGGTTTTACCCTCGAGGCAGAGCCTCTTGGACCTCGTCAGCGGTAAATTCATGGGCCGACACACACCCACTCACCACTACTACTATCAGCAGCAGCAGCAGGTTGGTTATCGCCTACGATCGCACGATAAAATATTCGTTTCACTGCTGCACACGCCGGAGAAACGTCCCGGGGAGGACACTTCGCGCCGGGTGAACTCACCCGTATTGAGCACTTCGACGTTGCCAGTCAAATATTCCTCGAATCCTCCTGAATCTGATTTTTTGCGGTTTTTTAAAATCATTTATGTTGAAAGAACTGCTACATGGCAAGAATTTTGCTGAAGTATACACCGAGAAAAAGAAGTTGTTAACTTGACTAAATTTTTCAACTTAATTAAATTTTTTTTAAGTATTTATGCATTTGACTTAAATACATAAACTTGAACTTTAGTTTAAGCATTGAATTTAACTACATATAAATTTAATTTAAATATATTGGTACTTGAATTGAAAGAATTTCAAGTTAACAATTTTTTTTCTCGATATATAAAAAACTTGGTTAGAATATCAAAACTTTTTGCCGCATTATTATCAAGTTTGAGCGTTTTATATTAATTATTTTGAGTTTTATATCTAGCTAAATTTTTAGATATTTCAGCAAAACCATTCATTTCGGGTAAGTTCCGTTGAAAAAAAAATTCCTTAGAATCTCTTTTAGAGCTTCCAAAAATTATCATAAAGTTTCAAAGTTCAATTTCTCTAATAAATAAGTTCTATACAAAAGTATTATTTATAGAAAATTTCTTGAAAAACGCGGTGACTGCGAATAAATTTACATTGCTATATAACCGACACATTACGAGAGAAGCAAAGAAAATGAGAACGAATAAGAAACGGTAGAAAAGTAAGAAAATAGAGAGAAAGCCAGGCGCTTTAAGCCAGCTGAATGCTTCAATAGGGTTATAGCTACGAAATAACCGACATTGTATTTACTTTTGTAAAAAAAAAAACAAAAAAAACGTCATGCACGCATGTCTGAGTTTGCAGGACAGGCGCGTCCTTTACTAAACTATTCGACGCGAAAAAAAAAATTTACCAACAATCCCGCGAGCGGATAACAACGTTCGCAGTATCCGTTTCATTATGCGGGACAACCGCATACGAGCTATATCTTGATGGTTCGAACATTGCCCGAATAAACTGACGTGTGGAAAATATGCGCGACGAGGATCTCCGGGAGATGAAAAATAACCAGAACAGCTTTACATTGCCCGCGCGTGTAACCAGCAATTAAGCGAAATACGATGAGTGTATTAAACAACCGCATTGTCGATCGTGATGGCTGCGCGCAAAATAACGAGTTTCAGTGAAGTTAACTTTAGAAAAATTAATTGTATTGAAAATTTAATTTTTCTGATTAAACAAGAGAGATTGATGGTCATTTGTGCCATTGTGACGTTCCGTACATTTTACGGCGTGTTTGCACCGCATCGCATATTTATTAATATACAATATTTATAAATATTACAGTTAATATACGTTTATATTGTACATTTTTGCGAATATTAAAATCCGTAATAGTCGCGTTTTTTTTGCATACATGAACTATCGTCTCGCGACAGTTCGTACATCCTAATTGGTGTAGGTGTATTCTGTGTCGCAGCGATACTTCAGCTCGTCACGGGACTCGCTTCAGGGGGGATACGTGAATCGGGGGGCGAGCGAGCTCGATCTGAGCCGCAAGCCGAGAAGAAGGGACCACCTAAGGGGCAGATTCAAGCTGCCATATACAGTTGCGCTTACGTCCTCGCGTGACCAATCGCACCTCCACACACCGGCATCAGTCAATCATCTCAGCAACAGTAGCTGCAACGGCACTGAAACGTGAGTACTTGATTGCCGAGCAATCGCGAACGACTGATTTCAATTATATCGTCGGGTATCAAGTGCCGTTACGTATCCCTCAGAGCTATTCTTTTCCATATTTCCGATATCGAGAGGAAGAAGGATATTCGCAGAAAAATTCAATTTGATGCTAATTTCCCTTCTTATAGAGAGGTCAAATCCGCGATGAAAATTCAGGAAAATGAATATAACGAAGAAAGTAAAGGATCATAAATATTCAGGCGACTTCTTGGAGGCTTACTTAATATCATGGCGGCGTTTCTTGCATTTTTAAAGATCGCTTAATTGTACTAAGATTTTTTTTTTAACAGAAATATCTTCGCGCGGGATTGCGGAATTGTCGGAATCAAAATTGCGGAAAAATCTTCCTGTAAGCGGTGGAAACTTTTTTTTTTAATTAATTTAGCGAAGCCCCGTGGCGTGTACAAGGTTGCACGAACTCTTTTCAGACTGCTGGGAACATTCGATGTTTCCAACATAGCAATTTTTCACATTGATACGCGAATCCTCTCACACAATGCGAATAGTAACGGAAAAAATGGACAGCCATGTCCAGCGGAACGCTGTCCAGGGACGAAAGTAATTAATCAGTGCACGTTTGCGTTGAATTACTATCTCAGAAGGTACACGGCGCAACAACAGCAACAGCAACGCGGTAGTAGGGGCTATCCCGGGACACCTGGATCGAGGAATTTTCGAACTGGTGCGCCAAATTGGTCCTTCATCTTCGATCCTGCGGGACGTCTCTGTTACTATTGGTCGATGGTGGTTTCTCTTGCCTTCCTTTACAACTTCTGGGTGATCATCTATAGGTTTGCCTTCCAGGAGATCAACGGTTAGTCCGCAATGCGCTTACGACTATTTTCAAATTTTATAAACACATTTATAGAAGCGTTTTATATAGGACACGAAGATGTGTCTCTTCTAAAAATTAAAGATTCGAATCAAAAGTACGTTAGTTTATTTTTTCGAAAAATTTATCAAATTGCGGGATCATTTGTAAGAGAATCTAGCTTTCATGTCGATTACATAGAGATTCGTATTCAAATCTTATTACATACGGAACTTTTAATGATCAAGAACTCGTATATAAATTAAAACGCTTCCATGAGCACGAGAAATGATTAAATTATATGCCGTTATACGCCATGATATATATTCTTTGATTTATCTATATGAAAACGTTTCCAAAGTGAATTATTTTCAATGACAATTTATATTCAAGAGTTTTGAGGAATTTTATTAAATAAATTAGAATTTTTGTTAAAACGATCGCCGCTGTAATGTTTACTTTAGTTAAATATCAAAGCGGGCAGTAGCTTTGCAATTTATAAAACGATACGTGAATTAAACCACGCATATGAGTTAAATAGAAAATAAAGGCATCGCTAAAATATTTTGCATATGTAGACCATTGTAGAAGCTGCTTTTTCCCAATCACGAATATAAAAAGCCAGGTTAAATATAACGGCGATCGATACGGAGGCATCAATAGCTTTCGACCGATAACCTATTATAACTGATTGAAATTTGAAAATAAAAAGATTTTATTAATTTTAGAATGTACAAAAATTCGCAGAAAAGACATGTTGTATAGAAAAGGAAATATTTCAAAAAGCACAGATTTAACTTTTACATAGAAATTATCAAGCGTTAAAGATTAATCAATACTAATCTGCAAGAATTACGCACATATAATAGTACATATTGAAATGGGCATTGTTTTTGCTTGCGAACGCAGGAGAAACTCGTTGGGTGTGGTTCTGCCTGGACTACTTCTCGGATTTTTTATACGTACTCGACATAATATTTCACATTCGAACGGGATACCTGGAAGACGGCGTCCTGCAAACCGACGCCACGAAATTGAGAAATCATTATACGAACAGCACCACGTTTTACATTGACATCCTGTGCCTGCTGCCCCTCGACTTTTTATACTTATCTATAGGATTTAACAGTATGCTGCGAAGTTTTAGACTCGTAAAAATTTACCGGTAATTATCACTTTTTCTTTGTCCTTTTCACGATTATATTTACTCTATAATATTAATTAAATTAAAAGATTAATTTAATTTAATTTAAATGCCAAATTTATGAGACATTATCTTGCAATGTTTCATTTATTGCACTTATTAATGTGACGTGTCATTTATTCTTGCATATACTACAAAAGTCATAAATTTAATGCATGGTGCATGATACTTGAAAACAATCTTTGGTACGGAATTAAATGGAGCGCACCAAACTGGGATCTTTTTGCAAATTTCTCTTACACACATCGCGGAATGATGACTTAACACCTGAAAATTTCATTTCCGTTTCAACGATTTACATCGACACATATATCGATCTGTTCCGAACACTAGTGTCATGTTTGTGAATTTCTTTTCAACTACCGTAATTGACTTTGAATATGTGTAAATGTACAAGTTCGGATCTTTCCTCGTGGAGTACGACTTGCTTGGAGTAAGCCGAGATTGAAAAGGATTGCGAAAATTTGCATATAATGTCACAGCAACGCAATGCTGATCTTTCGCACGTGAACGTTTACACATTTCGGTGCAAACATCAGCGTTCCGGATGTATCGCAAAAAACTACGTCGAACAAACGGGTAGCTCGTGTTGTATCTCAATATTATCCTTTATTAGAAGCAAAATGCGCAAAAGAGAAACGCGGCTTTTCCCGCGCTTGTCGTCGCGAGATTTCTGCATCGACAAATTGGCAAACAACACTTGGTAAAAATTTAATTTTGTCGGGATAATTCACCGGCTTATTTATTTCTATACACCATAAAATGGCGTCGGCTCGTTTCTAAACGTGCGTTTTACTTTACTATATATTACCTTATTCCCGACTAACGACATTATGGACGCGACATGTGTATTAAGCAAACGGAACTCGGAGTCGGTGGTCACATTTAGTGACAAATGGCAGCATTGAGAACACGAGCCGTAACTTGGACATGTTTACGAAGACTGACGGTAAAAGGGGTCGGAATTAGAGGGAAGACAAACGTAATATGCCAAATGTAATAACACATTCTAGTTAAGGCTTTCAGCAATTTCGCAAAACCATCAATCGTTATTTCATATTGAGATAATAATCAGTATAATGGGGTTATTTACGTTTGGGTGAAATTACAAGGTATACCACTGGTATAGACTCCTTCCGATGTTTTCCTTTTTCGGAGTTTTCCACACTTCATACCGTAAATTATTGATCGCAATCGTTTCAATCGCGGCACCACACCGAGCCGTAAATCGCGGACGGCGGAATCTCGCCGCACTCGTAAATAATAACGGTAAAAAAAAAAAATGACAGGAGCACATATTTTAACCTGTTGAAGGCAGAGGCTCTCGAACCTTCCTGTCGCATGTGCGATGATTAAAAACATCGTTCGTCCCACGTTTGTTGAACACGCTCCACATGATTCCCGCCGCCGAATATCCTAAGAGGAATTCCTAAATTTATCGCTCCGTGACCGCCGGAATTTCCGCCAATTTTCTCGACCCGCTTTCTCCGTCTCTGACGTAGGTTCTGGGCGTTCATGGACAGGACCGAGCGACACACGAATTACCCGAATCTGTTTCGCTCGACCTCCTTGATACATTATTTACTAGTGATCTTTCACTGGAACGGGTGCCTCTATCACATTATTTATAAGAACAACGGCTTCGGCAGTAAGAACTGGGTGTTCAGCGACTCCGAGACGGCGGACGTTGTCAAACAATATCTGCAGAGCTACTACTGGTGCACTCTTGCCCTAACGACCATCGGCGATCTGCCCAGGTATTTACTCATTTATTTATGCGCCGAGACGTTACATGTGTGTGTGTGTGTGTGTGCGTGTTATATGGGTTCCGCAAGAAAATTTAGGGCGAATGTACCGCTGATATATTGACCAGACCGTTGCTCAACGCCCGAAAATCCTCATGAAATTCTCTTATTCACATATGCAAACTTTTATTCGTTTAAGCAAATTTTATTCATGCTGATCTGCTTTTATACAGCAAGATATGGAATGCGATATATAAGTTTGTTCTGGTGGACGTGTATAGAGGAAATTTAGCCGCTTTAATCACCGCAAAACGCGTATTGTGCGACAATTTGAGCGATAGTCCCGTCACGACTCACCGGGTTATTCGTGAATCCGAGAATTTCTTTCAAAAACTTTACATGAACCCGCGCCAGTAACACTAACGCATTACTGTAATTTATTTACTATATTTGTTTTCAAACCAACATGCAATAAAAGTGTATTAAACTCATGAACAATCCCCTACGAGACTGTAAATAATACGATTATTATTTCTTCAATTCTATATATATTCTAATATCCATATATATTTCCAGTATTCCCACGAGTCAGTTGTCATTAACTACATATAACATTCCGCGAGTAATTTCACGTATTCACGCGTTGATGCCCCGCATGCAGTTTTGAATAAAAAGCGACGGGCCGTGACCGGCTACTCTGTTATAACGTTGTACCGTGGCGCTAGAAACCCTCTGAAAATGTAGTTCTGATAAAAATCGATGACAATGTGTGTGCGTGTGTGTGTGTGTGTGTATGTGTGAAATATTCAAACCACCCAAATAAAAGAAAACTACCAGAAAACAACCAAATAACCGATAACCAAATTGATAAAATTTTCGCGCTATTTAGATTATCTCTGCAACTCTAAAATGCATTGAAAATGCATTCGTACCGATTATACCGCGATCCTTTGCAACCACGTTTGTTCTAATTTTTATTTATATGCATATTCCGCAATTCTAGTTTGTTGTATTTTTTTCCCCGATTTCAAATCCCCGCGGAATATTTCAATTATGAAAATATTGTGTCAATGCGGAATAAAAGCTCGAAGTCACTCTTTCGTGGTCGGGACTCGACCAAGAACCGTATAATCAGGAAACGAAAAAGAGTCAGCGTGCACAATGCGAATAAATGAGTCGAGTATTTTTGTTAGCGCACTTAAAATAGAGGAAGTCACGCGAAAGAGCGAGAAAATACCGGAGACATTTCCGCATTCGGACAATGTACTTGTTGGACGAAGAATTTCTATTCGAGGTCAGTTTTTATTTCGCGTTTGAAACAGCAAGGCCGGCAATTGATTAATAGAGAAGATTTTAGAAAAGATTTATTTTACGGCACAGCCGTTTTGTGTGTATTTGAGAGCATTCGCGAGGTTGCCTTTTTTGCATAAAATTTATTCAATTGTCAGATTGAAAAATCGTCGAATGAAAAACGCAAGTCGGGAAACGTTAGCCGAGCACATTTTTAATACCCTTTCCCCCTTTTCATCCTTTTCAGACCGAGAAGTAAAGGCGAATATCTCTTTGTGATTGGTCAGCTGTTCTTTGGTCTGCTGCTATTCGCAACGGTGCTGGGTCACGTCGCAAACATCGTCACTTCCGTCAGCGCGGCGCGGAAGGAGTTTCAGGGTGAGTCTAGTTCAAGTTCCTCTTGCATGTGTATCTCTCTCCGCATTAGCTTGCCGATCGTACTTCGACTTTTTTATACGGCAAACGGAATTCGTTCGGCGAAAGCAAAGTAAGACCTGCCGTCGTTTTTTACGCGCGACGAGCGTCGATTTTTATTGCGACGCGTACCGAATCCCCATCGTATTTTATGAAACTTTATTTCGATTCCCCCGTCAGTATCGTAAGAACCGAAAAAGAAACTCACGAAAATATTCATCTCTTGGCTCGTGACTGTAAATAATTCGGCACATGTGATACGTTTTATAGCACGAAATGCGATTTACGATTTCCACTTGACGTACACGAAACGAATTGCACGAAAATTCGTAAAAGTTCATATACTACGTTTTACGCGACGATGGCAATTAAATCTTTACCCGGAGTGCACGAATAAGGTAGATCAGAGCGTAAAGCGAACCTATCCTTATCTAACAAATTTTTATCCAAACTTTATTTACGAATTAACTCGATGCAAAAGAAAAACAATAATCGCCGTTAAGTGAAAGCTCGATACAAAATCATGAAATCATTTTAAATCCGTGGAAACAATTTGTTTAATGCATTTATAAGAAATGAAAGTTTCGATATGAAACTGATATGAACTGTAAATCGGAACTTTTAATGCAGCTAAATAAGTTTTTACAATAGATTTGTTGTATCCTCCGAAGCATACAGTAGTAAAATATATGGCCTTATCTCTTTTTGCCAGGTCGTTCGAATTACGGCTTGGCGAACTGCCACGAGAGATCGTTTCCCTCGCCCTTTCGGATCTTCCGAGCATGCGTTCCATCGCGCATGATAAATAACTGCATTTTCAATTAACGCCGAGCAGGAAATGGACACTTCGTTCCGCATCCAAGCTCCGTTTTAATTGCGCCGCATCGCAGTTTCGCCGCGTCCGCATTTCCGCCCTTACACCTTCGTTATTTCACGACTCAACGGGTCGCTTTCTGCCCGCTGCTTTCCGCAAAATGCACGATTCGAATGGCGCGTTCTGGCATAAAAGCGAGCGTACGCTCGACACAGAGGCGGTCATTTCAATCCGAGAGTACTCGCAAACCGAATAATCGCTCGGTCGCGCATTTTCGTTTCCCATTTATATCTTTCAATCTGTTGTCAATAGTTCTGTAAATGTACGTTTCCTCATTTCTTCATCAAATACTACAAAAGATTACGCAAACGCGCTTATCTCAATTCAAGTTTGTTCTAAAGAACGCAACAATTTGCTCGAGTAACCATAAAAAAAATAATTACATTGCAGCGCTTAATTACTGCAAAACTATTTTTTTAATTTTACTACACGTTTTACATTTAGTAAATTCTTTTACTGCACTTATAATTATTTCTGGAATATTAATGTTCTTCGTACAAATATATTAGCAAGGGCAAGAGAATTATATTGAGATGAGATTATTTTGAGGGCAATATAATAATCATACCTCTAATTATTATATTTTCTTAATTTATAATATATATTTGCTTTTTGTTAATAACTTTTGACACATGCAAAGAATTCCGCATCTATTGTATCATAACTTAATTGTTTACTTCGGAGATCAATTAAACTAGAAAATCCGAATATAAAAATAGTAGTAATTTGTAAACAATCGAGATTAATTTTACATCTTAAAATAGAATTTAACTTTGCGTAATAGGAGATGATGGAAACCCATTAATTCAAATTTTAGGAAATGAATTCATAAAATTATATTTAATAAAAAAATTTGAAAGTAGAATAAGTAAAATGATACAAATAAATAATAAATTTCTCTTTTCCCCCATTTCCCCTTCCCCTTTACTGTTTTTATAATCTCTAAAGCTAGGTGAGTCGCAATCCACAAAAGTTTGGAAAATCCTGTTATAAAAGCGCTAAGTTATTTTGTAACAACTTAGTCGGCACGCGGCCTTGGCCTTTGTTTTCAAAGTGTAACACGCGTCTATGCGCTGTATATGTATAGAAACCATAGAAGGACACCCTCTCTATCATTCGTACACCAACTCCCGAACGAGAAGGTATAAAGCTAGTTTATGTCATTTTATTTTTTAAAAAGTGATCACAAATATACAAAAAAACCTTAATTACATAATATCCGTGACATAAACCCGTGTGACGTGTCGATCAGTTTAAAATACGTATAGGATTTTATCAAAAATTTGAAAAGTTTCTGATGAAGTTTTATTTCTGTCGGGAAACAAAGATATAAAATAGACAAATATTAACAGTAAATTGATGTAAGCGTACATACTTTATGATAAAATAAGGCAACTTTATTCTTGGAACATGAATACAACAGCAGACCGTATGTCGAAATTAATTTAAAGCGTGGAAAACAAACAAAGCCGTAAATTTTTGAAAGGATTAAATATTTCTTAACAAACTGGTTACAGTGCGGTCTTGGTTCTTTGTGTTCGACGCGTTGCCGTGGCTTTATTTTTTTTTTTTACGGCTTTTGCACGCGCGCGCCCTTCGAGCAATCTTGACCTCAACACTTGTTGAACGGCATAAAGTATGTTGCCCTGTGCACAAGTCGTTTCGTACATTATTTTATTATTTTCAATTTGTGTCATTTAATTATTTTTAATTAACTCGCTATACAAGTAAAGTCGCCGTCGGCCATTTTTAATTTTTGCCATTAATGAATTAACGAACGTGAAACAGATAGATTTCGAATCGGCGCGGCGGTGTCACAACTCGTGTAACGTACCATTGAAAACAATCGTAATTTATTTCTGCTTTGAAACCTGTCAATCATGTAGCGTAATTTCAGCGTCTATTTACGATGGTTTGTTCGAGATTCTCCTCTGTCATTTGAAATTCGTCTCTAGTGCTAATTTACCCTCGGGAGTGTCGTGCAAAGTGTCGCGCGATCTTAATTAAACGTGTTTTCGCCAGTGTGTGAGTTCAACGAACCCTGGTAACCTGAGAGGAAGAAAGGCCTAAGAGAAGCATTATAAAACGACAGAAAACGAATAATATGATAGGAATAAGTAATTTATTCTTTTGTTACTGACGAATCTTTTCAGTTCTATTATTCTGTGATTTAAAATTATGAATTAGACAAAAAGCTTTTAATTATAAAATTTTATAAAAGTTTACAGTTAACGGGAAGAAAAAATCTTTATCGAGATAAATTTATATTTATATTGTTACTTTATTAAATCTATTTAAAAAAGAGGAACAAATATTTAATAAACGCGATAATTATTTTTTTTTAATATTAGTATATTTGGACGTTGTTATAATACAGGTTTTATATTTGTATTTTATATAATAGATTGTGATGCTACAATATTCCGCTGCGTTGCACATCATATTGGTGAGTGACGAAGTATTTATTTTTTTAAAAGCAATGTAGATTTATGAATACTATAACAGAATGGAATAGAACCGGGAATAAATGTAACATTTCACAATCACATTGCCTGGTACATTGGATTAAAGCAGATTAGAACGATATTTAACCCTGGATTATGTAATAAGCGTTTGATGAGTCATTATGCATACACATATAATGTAAGCACGTAAAGCTATAAATAATATTTTCAGGCGACATTAGAGAGAGAATATTATTAGATTTTGTTTATTTTAATAGTATATACAATACAATCGATTAAATTTTTAAAGTTAGTTGTTTATATAAATAATGAAATATATAAAAGAAGTGAAAGAAGCAAAATAAAATTACAAGCTAAAGTAAATGCAGTTATTTTTGAAGTATAAAGCTTTTATTTTTTGCCGTATCTCTCAGAGTGTTCACGACGATACAGATCGGAAGAAGATATTTATTACATATATTTATTTATAAATAAAAATAAATTGGTGTAGCAGAGACAAAAATATAGCAGACAAAAGTTGTTATTATTAAAATGCTTTTACTTTGTTTTCCTCTTTTTTGAATAGTTTTTAATAATATTTGAGGTATTTTGTCTCGTTATATTGTTTTTAAGATATAGACAATTGCAAGAAAGTAATATACTTCAAGCTTTAATATACATGCGTCATACGTAAGCATAAGCATAAATGACAAAACGACGAGAAATATTTTACAGTTACTGTTTATTTCAATTGATTTATTTAACGAAGAAACAGAATCACATTAATAAATATTAGTTACATTTTTTCCTACTTTAATTTTATTGAAATTTTCTTTGTAAACCATGTTCATCTTTTATGAACAAATCCAACATAATTAATATTTAATAAAATAATTTAATAACAAATTAAATTATAAATAATAATTTAATAAATGGACTAATTCTTCCAATTTATAGTTTGAAAATTTTGATATTTTTATACTGGGATTTTAGAATTTCTATAATTTGAAATTCTCTTTCTGTTTAATTAATCTCTAAAATTACAATATTAAACTATCATATAGTGATTGTGGAATACTTTGCGTACGCATAGAAAACGAATGTGTTGAGATCAAAATGACTGGGACGCACATATCGATCCTTTAATTTAACAGCACGCATTGAATTGCTCCTTTGAAATCATTAGCAAGTAAATCGAAATGCATAATTATGATACGTCATCCACATTAATTATGCATATATAAATCAGTGTAATATACAACGGCCAAATAACATTGAGAGGTATTTAGTGATTGTTTAGTCCAAAATTCGCAATCCCAGTTGAATATACATACGATGTGTAGACAACGTTCCTAAAGACCTAATGTTAATCGAATTCGCGCGAGTACTCCCGAGTTAACATTTTCCTTCCGCTAAACGGTAGCACGTCGGGCACTATTACGACAATAACCATCGACGATCGTAGTTTTCCTTGGCATTGTGCCGCACGAGATACGCCAGAACCGTGAAAGATATAAGCCGAGAGACCTTTCTATTGTACAGATAAGCTCCTTGCGGCGTTGTTCGATTACCGTAAAATATAGGATATTTACTAAGATATTTCGCGGCGTTATTTTATAGCTTTATCTCATCTTCTGAAGATGAGAGTATATCTATTTCATTTTCCGTACGCTCTATTAACACACGTGTGTCTTCTATCTATTTTTCCCCCAAATAATAATTCTTCGCAGTTTTCTCGTAAATCATGAAACAATATCTTCGTCTTTCTTATTTGGAATGCCGCATATTACTCCACTTTTTATACTTTTATCATACATAACGCGCCTCGTTAAAGGATAATGAGAACATTGAAACGAGAAACGCAGCTATTTATTCCATAGATATATAAGATAGATCCCGCATGCTATATTTTCTTTAAGTGGGTCTGTCAGAATCAAAACATTGGGGGAATTCTTTTCTCATGTAGGCAGTTGCGTAACGTTTATTGACAGTGGTAGTAGTAAAAGACGATATAAGACAGACCTCTCTCCACATTTTGGCCAAGGACAGATATATTTAGTTAATGCTAAGAGTCTGTTCTATATGTCTGATTTGCTCTAGTACTCGTATTGCGTCTTCTTCAGGATATGAGGGTCAGAATTCTTTCTCTTCATTCTTTTTTATATGTAAACATTTTTAATATATTTACGTTTTTACATATACGTCGAACGTATATATCTCCATCTTAAATTTATGTGAAAGGAACGAATTACTTATTCCGGAAAATTGAACGGAAGATGGAAAACATGAAAATACCATTTGTTGCAATTAGGGCTTCTACTTCACCAATTAGATCCTCTTTAGAAAGGTCTGTAAATCCCTTGACTCTCGTAGAGCAAGAGAAGTCGGCAGGATCGATGTTTAATGACAGTCTACGGGGATCGTTGCGCGAGGACCCGAAGCGCGTTCTCGTTACTTCTCTATTATATTTGTGAAAAATTTCCTCGATGTAATGACATAAGAATTTGACAAAAATTAATATCTGGGAAAATTGCTTGGACACGTTTAATTTTACTTTTAATACTCTTTTCTCATCTTGCATTTACATCTATGCTAAACGATAATATCTTAAAACTAAAAACTATGCGAATCGTAGAGTGAGTGCATATGGAATATCTCATTGTGTACATCGCGAATTTTCACTTCTTAATATCATTGTAGTTTAATCGAAATGTCATTTGTTCTACGTAGAAGGAAATTAAATTTTTCTCCATAACAGAGAAAGAAACTAAATTGTAATTTCATTACACTTTGAATCCTGAAAGCGACAAAGTGGATAAAATGTTGCGAGACAATGATATATTTGACAAGCCCTGCACAGAAGTTATACCATTCGATAATTACCTGTCTATTGGTAAATATTATTACTTATTGCTATGTCAGTACACTGTATATTATTGCTTTTTGCAGCATCAGCGTGATGAATAAATAAAAACAAGCAGAAAGAAAAAATAATTATTTTTTTCCATCAACATTTTAATATGTATAAATAATAATAATATTTTGGATGTAGTTTTGAAAGATCACTTTTTAGAAACGCAAAAATTGTCTTGGCTATTCCAATAAACTGTATAAATACACACACACACACACACACACACACACACACACAGACGCGCGCGCGCGCACACACACACGCACATACGCACACGCACTCACGCGCGCACACACGTTTCTCTCTCTACTATTTTTTTTAAATATTATTTTCTTTTTGGTCACAACAACGTATTGAGTTGGAATAAAAATTTGTAGCGATATATATGTGATTAAATAAATTTATGTACAAATATTTAAACATTGTCTTTGAATTTTAATTCTACAAATTTTTGTTCCAATCTAACTAATTTTATTTTTCATAATAGTTTTTCTTTGTTTTTCTATATTCTGCTTTTTATTAAATAAAAGCTTACAGAAGTGTACTATAAGAATTGAAGAAAAATTGATTGGATTTGTTATTGTAACAAAATTTTATATATAGATTTTGATTTATTTACATATTAAAAATTGAAATATCAATTGTAATTACGTTATGGTACAATCGCAAAATAAATTAATTTAATCGCAAAATAATTAATGACTTTGCAAAATCTGTTCTACTACATTTTTATTCTATTGACAATTATTTTGTTTCTGTCTAGTACACTTCAATTCGAAATTTAACGTTATGTTTTTAATGTCTTTGCCCGACAGATAATTTTTTAATTATATTTACGTAATGAGCTTCTTAACAATTTCGTAATAAACTTCTTCTATTTCGAAACAAACCGCATTACTTTAAACATAAATGCAGTAATGCAAAACAGGAGAAAGACTAAGTACAAGTAAATGCAATTTTAAAGCTTTAAATTTACTTCGTGTTAAAAATAGACCGAATGTTGCGGTTTAATTCCGCGTAACTGACAACACTATCGAAAATTTATAGTCTAGATAATCTGACAACTTTTCTCGTAATACAAAGCCCAAGTCTCGTAATACAAATCGCCAAGAAAGTTACTCGAATACGTTACTCGAATAAGAAATTGTAAAAGTAGTTTTCCCATAGAGGAAACATTACATAGAAATGTCGAAATAATGGAAATTTACGATAAAGATTCAAAGAGTTATACTTTGACGAAATTGATCGACCTAATGGAAATAAAAAAAAAATTTTTAACTGTAATTAAAAAAAAAGGATACGTACTGGCGTAAGATTTACCGAGAAATTGCAAATAATACCATTATCAAATTTTTTTACGTATATTTTTTATCTCTCGTAAACCAATTTAGATTCGATGCGCCCCAGGAGAGAATCTTAAATACAGCGTAGAGCGAAATTGCGAAATAGGAATTAAGACTATAAATGTAATTCCATAAGATTTCGAGGGTATAAAATGAAGGACGACGGCGCGGTAATGATCCTCACGGCTTTTTACTTTTGCAATTTTTCCCGCGGAATTAAACGGGAGCACAAGCGATTAAATATGAAATGCAATAGAATTTCTTCTAATTCCATACTCGTTCACTTTTAGCTGCGCGAAATCTCGTTACGAGCACAGCTATCGTTATTGCCCTGGCACATAACAATCGTGGTTGCATATCGAATTGCTTCGGATTATATCGCGTACGACAAACAAACAGAAATAACTTTCATTGGAAAATGGGGGGAAAAAAACACGCGAATGACGCGATAAAATTTTAATACGTTCACGTAGTTGAATCTCTCGTTAAAGCCCCGCTAATAAATAGACATGTAGATATTTCAAGAGCGAGGTGTCAGCTAAAATAATTCATCAAACTCCATTTTCACTCGTTGCGCGCTGTCAACAATTTATCCGTACGGTTACTCGAGAAGTTTTCCAATTTGTCAGAACTACGACAGAATGTTCGCCCGGCTCTCCTTACAATTGGCTATCATTAAACGGTCATGGCCGTCGACGAGCTCGCAGAAGTTTACAGGCCGGATACTCGTGACGATTTAGATACTGCCCGCACGAATATTGTCCACCTCTGTACACGATTGGTACAAAACTCCCGTGATTCTACTGACCACGTTGCCGTGTTCACGAAGTTCACTTTTAATTGCCTGTCATTAAATAGTTCATTAGAGTATTACGCCGGTGGCGAGGGTTAATTGGAAATAACGATGCATAGCCGACCTTCGTTAGAGCGTGCACGGTTGGTCACCCGAATGGGACGCGTTTAAAACTTGTCGAGGATACGCGTCTATCAATTCCTTGCAACTTTCCCCTAAACGAAATATATATATAGAAGAACATAGAGAGAAAGGCACACTGAAAGGATAAAACTTGCATTGCTGTCAGAAAAAGGCAGTACAAGGTATTACAAGTTTTCCAGTGCGACTGTCTAAATAAAGTTCTCGCTAACAAGATGTAAACAAAACTCTAAGTAGATATACGTGAAACTTTATATATGTACATTCTTATCGTGCTTCTATAGTAACGTTGTTGGAACTGCCAAGATATATAACAAAGTACAAATTTGATTTAAGTTTTCGTTCTCTGTTCATATTTTTTAACGGAACATCCTAAAACCTTTTTCTACGTTATGCATATTGTTACACTATTAAAAATTTGCAACTGTCTGTTATCTGCAAAGCATATAAGATACCTAAATCGAATAAGAATCATTTAAATTATTTTATTTTTTAAAGAATTTTATTTGTGGGGATATTGAAACAAAAAAAGTTGAGTGAGAATAAAATCTTTATTTCAATCACTCACAAAAATTAAATATATCTTCGATAAAGAATATTTTGTAAACGAAACAATTTTATTTTAACTTTGACATTAAACTTTGTTATAGGCTTATGTAATAAAACAGAAACAAATTAAAAAAAACAAAGAAACATTTTTCAAATCAATTTTAAAATGATTGTTAATCACAGAAACAAAATTTTTAGGATTTATTCTTAAATATCAATTATTTTTAATTTAGACTTTAATTATTTTTTTAATCTATGAAAATTATTAGTTTAATTTGAATGAAAAAAATTGTTACTCTCACACGTAATAAACAAATGAAAATGATTATAACAATAATCATATAAGTAGTTATTGAGTGCATGTTTTAAAAAAATATATATTTTTTTAAAAAATAGGAATTAAATATTTAGTATATATAATATATATTTGTTAGTTTCTACAATTAAAAAGTTAAATAATATCATAATATGTTATAATAAACCATAAAATAATGTATATTTAACATATTACTTTGTAGTAAATTTTTATTAAAATTGCGTTACATCACAAAATTTTTGTTATATTAAACGCGTTGTTACCGGTTCTAATTTCCCTTTTTATTTATTTTCGGTGACATATTTTTTAAGCATTATATTCTTAGCGAGTTTTTAAATGGTAAATTCGAAAATAACAATGTTGAGCTTAAACTAAAGCTAAGCCTCATTGGGTTCAGATATCTTATTAAATGAATAAATATACATGTATTTAATTGTTTATAAAATCAAAACTTGCTTTGGTTTATTGATGAAGATTTATATTAAGTTAAAAAATATAAAATGCCAAAAGAATCTTCTTCTACGCTTGTCATACGCTTATTAGCGCGTAGGCGATCTCGTCTGCATATACTCGTATTCGTAGATAAAAGAATACTTCACTTTTATAAGATATTAAAAAAATTTTTTATTGAATATTTTATATTATTGCGAAGTTCAGAACTTTATCGTCGAAAGTTTTGATTAAACTTTATTATAGATGTTCAAAAATATGTCTAAAGTTAAGAGCTGTTCACAGTTTTACTGTTAAAATACGCGGCTGCTATTTTATACTATCTTACAACATATTTGAAATTCTCGCATTTTGAAAGAGAAAGGGAAAGAAAGAGAAAACATTTATAGATCATTTTCTTATCTGTGTGAAAGAATATTTTACTTGCAAAATTGTTGCGTATTGCACGCAACAAGAACAAAGTATTACTGTAAATTACGCAGTTGAAACCGGTCTCTCCGCGAGATTAGTTGAGATAATTGGATAGCACCGGGGCAGCCGGAAGGTAAAGCGCAAAACTCTACTCGAGAAACGTGAGGCGGGATGACGTTGATTTTATGAAATTAGGCGCACAGGGTAAATCGAGAAGCAATAAACCTGCCGCTAACGCGAACTTTGATCGTACGTTGACCCACGGTTGTCCAGCTGTATGGCTAGCGGTATGAATCAATATTAATTCTGCTAATTATGTCCTATCCTATTATACGATAGTATAATATCGATAGTAAATCAATGTACCGAGAAACAGCCATCATTTCCGTCGAACGTGTACCTTGCGCTTTAATTAATTGGTATGCGATCGTCAAAACCTTATCCACTGCAGCGTGGCATCAGTTTTGATGACTATTTTTTATGGGACATGAAGAGAGGAAAATATACAAGTTATTTAATATGATGGTGTTTTCTAATACGTATTACTTGTACATCTAGCTAAACAGACTGTAACGGTCGTTGCTTGAATTTACGTAGTGCTGTCAATGATCCGATCAAAATTTAAAGACCTTATGAAGTTCAAGTTCTACTTTTTCTTTGGAGAAAAAAAGTTTCACTTACTTTTTCTGTGTAACATATGATGCGTTAAAAGAAACTCTCTTTTCACGTATCTCTCGTATCTCGAGATTACCAAGACTGTTCATCGTGAAGCTCAAAGTTCATCCGGCACACGCGTAGTTTGCGGCGTCATAATTTAACCGGTGTATTTTGCTAGCAACCAAGGGCGGAGCAACATCAATTTCCTTAATTACGTCAGTTGTGTTCTAATATATTAGGCTAGTAATTTTGACGTTGTAATTTCGGGAGCGGCCGTTACTCAGCTTCATTGCCCAAGGACGGGGCGCAGCCCTAAACCGAAACATAAGCTTTGAAACTAAATTCCGTGCACTTCGAAGAAAGGGTCCGCATAAACTTCTAGACCGAAAGAAAGCTTTACTGTTCGAACGATATTGCGAATATCCAAGTTGAAACTGTGGTTTTCTCGATTTCAGTAGATCTGACGTCAAAGTAGATGAAATATGTATTTCTACATTTTCTATTTGCACCCTTACATGTATTATTATATATATATATATATATATATATATATATATATATATATATATATATATGTATGATTGATTGATTGATTGATTGATTGATGATATGTCTTTTACTCAAAAATGACTTTTGCTACTTATATGTCTTACATCAGTTTTCAAATAATTCATTAATTTTTTATGTTATGATCATAGAATAATTACCAGTACAAGATATTTGAAATCTACAAAATAAAATTATCTAATAAATAAGAATTGAAAAATTTTTATTGTGCAGTTAAAAATGATGTTAGAGAATAAAATAATTTTTGTATCTGTATATAAGTACGATTTTTTTTATTTTAATGAAAGTACGCATTACAACAAAAAAAATCATATTATTTTATAAATATCTGGCATACGCGTATTTCCAATGACAAATTTTTTTAAATCTAATTGAAACACGAAAAATGTTTTTGCGCGAAAGAGCTTCTTTATTAAAATAATCCGTAGCTAACCATGAATATAATTTTAGATATTTTTTTATTTGTAAAGCTACTGCGAGCATTGTATACGATATTTGGTTAAATAATACAATACATTTTGTAAATACATTTGTTAGATTTATCAAAATATCCATGTTGAAAAGAAAGTTGCAGCACTCGTGAAATCATTCCTTGTAGAGGAAGATTTTGTAAAGTTTTTAAAGAAAATATATACTCAAAACATTTGAGAAAGTATTTTCAGCGTAAGAAAGAGAATTGAGAGAAGGAGAGAGAGAGAGAGAGAGGAAGGGAGCTTTTCTCACGTTTACCAGCTTATATTTACATCGCGTTCGACGACGGTAACAAACATGATGTGATCGATTTATGCGAATTACATGTATCGTGCGAGTGTCGCAAATCGGAAATATGATGATTACAAACGCCAGACGCGATCCGCGCAATTATGGTTGCGGTTATTCGATAGGTTGGCACAGAGCACTCCCTCGGCGTGGATACAGCTTTAGTTTAAACTGCAAGCTTTGGAACGTTACGGGGAAACGCTTGCACGTTTGGGGCGTACCGCGGAAGAAAGCTCGACGACGAATATGCTGAATTTGATTTCAAAGCTTTAAAGTACGACACGACTGCCACAATTTGCGAAATTACCTCCGTATTGTCGTCTGCAAACAATTTGCGTTCCCTGGCAACGTTACGACGCGATACGCATATTGATGAATCTATAACTGAAGTGATAAGAACGTAAGGGAAGCTGACGCTTGATGAAGGATTGTATTATCGAAAGAATACAAATTAACTCATTATATTATGAAACGCGTGAAGTAGCTTTCATATTAATTAGTTTTATCATACTTTTTTACTTTGCTATTTCCTTTCTTACCTTATTTTGTTTATTTTTGCTATTATATTATTTTATTTTCTTGAGCAGAAAATCTCTCTCTCTCTCTCTCTCTCTTTCTCTCTCTCTCTCTCTCTCTCTGCTCAGTAAACTAAAGACAAGCAACGGCAGCGTACGACGCTACACGTTGAATTTTTATCAAGAGCATGAATCACGTGATTTTAGTCTGAGCATCTTGCATAGACACGCGAAAAGGTGTAATTAACACCGTTATTGAATGCGCGTTCTGCGAAGAGCGTAATTAATGGTATTATAGATCTAACCCTTTTGGGCTGGAGTGAAGTTGCGAAACCCCAATAATTGTGCCGTCGGTCCACCCTACCGTGAGTAATTAATATGTATTGAACGAAGGATTGAGATCGTCCTCGTTTATCACCCTCGAGAGCGCGCGTAAAAGTCCGAGCTGCAACATAAAGTTTTTATTTAAAGCGCGAGAGCCTTGGAAGCCGTTATTCACAGTATAGAGATTCTTGAAAGAGACGTGAAGGGTATGAAAGAGATTGGAGTAAAGATTAAATTGTTCGCGAGGAGTAAACGGACTATCTCTCTTCTCCCGATGTTTAATCTCGTACGAAGCGGTCTTATTTTATTTTATTCAGAAAATTTTAAACGCAGTCTTCTAGTTACTCCTTTCTTTCATCTACAAAAGATGCGGGGTCCATAAATATATTATTCGAAATTGCGAATGTTTTTTTTTTTACGCAAACGTGAAACGTGGTACATACATTTTCACGATCGTTTCGCGATGATGCACGTGGGAGTCCACAGTTTCGACTTGCCAAAGTGAGTGAGCGACACATGTAAAGTGAATGTTTTAAATTACGTTGTGCCCGTTAGCCATGATTCGGTCAGCTCGTGGCCTCTTTTTTTTGGGGGAAAAAAGCGGAAAACGGGTTTCAGAAAGTATTACGTTCTCGCTAAAAGTTTCATCCGCTAAATTACGTTTTCATCTCCTGCTGATAACTAGATTCCGCCAGTTTTTCCGCGGTTAAAAGAAACGAGTCGTACAAAAAAATTCAATTACTAACGGTAGACGTCGTCGATGAAGACGTAACTTCGTTCGATCAGTTTCTTCTTCGGTTGCATCGCGCGACTTGCGACATTTCTACTCGTTTGCATCAGTCGCAGAGCGCGTGTCGCAGAAGTTGGGAATTAGCTTCACGAGAACATCTCCGTATCTCCCGCATCTCGCGTTTTAAGATAAATTACGCCCGCGCCGCTGTCGCCGAGTTAACTCGACGGCGAAATTTCTGGCTGGCTTCGATGCGTCGAATCATGAAAAAGGGTGGCAAGAGAGATGGAGCGGGCATTACGACATCTACGACATTGCATTCGCGACACCGCCACCGTAACGGTCATGCTACACGGCGCGCAAACTGGTCCATGCGTCTGAATAATATATGGCGACCACGGCGCTGGACGCCCCGCGATGTCGCAGCGTCATTACATTGGCTTAAGAGCACGTAACCGATACTTCGTAATCGTTAAGCCACCGATGGTCTGACCATGGCAACGGCTCCATTGGATTCGCGCCGGTTTTACAGTGACTGTTGCGCGAAGCTGCAATTGCTAAGCACGTAGAGTTTGCAAAAAGTATTTACCCAACGTTGTTCGCCGCGATGAAGATGTCTTGGGGAAGAAATATATTTGTGAAAGAAGAAAAACTAAAGAAGGGAGAAAAACCAATGAAGACACTAAAGTACAGGCATTTATTGAGTCTGCAATTTTTCTTTTGGAAAATAAAACAATCTGTTCTGTTACTTTTTCCCCGTTTAACGAAATTATTTATAAGGGTTTTTTTCTTTATAGGTATTAATAATCTTTTAGATCTCGTTTAATTTAATTTTTAATCATTCCGCCGATGTATCGTAAAATGAGCCATTCGCTTTGACGGTCGAAAATTACGTGGAACTGGGGGGCCATATTTCTCGCGTGGAATAATTATCCACAATGTATCGATTAACTGATTCGTTGCAGCGTTTCCGGGAGCGACAACGCGTCAGCGCATCGCGAAACGGCTAGACATAAACAATATCTAGAGAGCGCGTTATGTTTGCACATTTGTTCCCCGTTGCCGTAGGAGTAATCAACGACAGCGCATACGGAGAATTATCCCTCGAAGTTAACCCTCTACATTAATCGGGCCTGAGATGCGCCAGCGGAATATCGCGTCGCCAAATGGTGCCTCCGCATTTGCGGCACGTTCTAAACACCATACTGCTCAGCGTTTACGGCCCGAGAACGTTCGGCCTGCTCTGGCACCGTGTCGCCCGATAATTCAGCATTTATTGCATGACCGTGATACAACGTCCTGCTTATGAATATTCCTTTGTGCAGGCCGTGGCTCTGCATCCTCATTAACTCCTTCGATACATAGTTACCCACGCTCACATATAGTGAGCGATCAAACATCGATAGGATATGCATTCCCGTTCATTAAGTGCGCTTATCGATCTCATTGTAGAAAACCTCTTGAATCACGCGACCGTACGAGAATATATTAAAATTAGCGAAGAAAATGCGGCAGTATTATTTATTTTAAATATTATCAAAAGTTCGTAAATAATGTTAGCGCGAAGAATACGTCCTCCAGCAAATACTCTATATTTCAGCATCTTCATTTACTTATCTTTATAATGTGAACCGCGAGCTATAGACCCTCGAGATACCTCTAGCGAGCGGCAAGTGCCGCTTAAATGAAGAGCAGCTCGTTCGTCGCGCAATCCCGACGGCAATTTCGATGCGTTAATTTCGTTAAAATCGCGCAAACGTCGTCGCCGGGAAGTGTTCCACGCGCGCGTACTTAAGAGTAATGCGTTGCTCCAAATTGCGCGGTACGTTAATCGAGGGTTGACGCGACCGGCCGGAAAACTACGTTAAAACTCCTCGTGCACGTTAACTCTATTGGATTTTCGTACGCTCACTTTGGTGCCGTGCGTTTCGTTCCATGGCGGCTGCACTTTGTCCAAATGATATAAACCCAACGACATTTCTCAACGTCGAGTCAAAAATGCCACCCGTTAACCCGTGATCGACGCCACCGACATCGTGCTTGTTTACTCGGTGCAAAAAAAAAAATCACGTATAGGCAAGTACGCAAAATCACACTCTAACTAAACTAACACGCGAAAATTGACGGACGTATTTTATCACCAAAATTTTTTAACGACATAACAGGATTGCCTTGATGATTGAATTAAGAAACGAGGAGTGCCATTTTTTTCGAACGAAGTGGATCTTAGCGAATTATTGAATACATTTTTAAAATTATTTTTTATAAACTGCGTGCCAATATGAATTATTGTCAAACTTTTAACGCGATCGAAAAAAAAACTCAAACTGATAATATACAATATCTCAAATTAAATCGATTGTCAATTTACTAATAATGCTACAAGCTTCTTAAACTGTAAAGAATTTATTGCGAAATTTGATGACCAGCCTAACACCAATTTTTTAAAATGCTTGTAACATTATCATTATTAAATTAACGATCAATTTAATTTCAGATAGTTCTAGTTTTATTAGTTTATGATTGCGTTACAAGTCTGATAGTCTGTATCGGTACGCAGTTTATAGAAATGAGAAATGTGTTCAATTGGTGTAGAAATATTATTAAGCACCAAGGTCCGTTTCGACAGAAAAATGGCACTTCTTCTCATTTCTTGCGTTACTTACTTATCGGTTTAATGTTCAATTTATTACTTTTATTATTAGTCAATAATTATTTTACGTTTCAAAACCCTTAGAATACGTTTCTTTTTATTTAATGTATATTTATGCAGGTCTAGCAAATATATTAATTTGCTTTATGTAATATAGCAGGCTTAGGAACGATTCGGGACAATTGCTACGTTCTCTTTTTTAAATAATATTAACGAGACCGCGCAGAGAGAATATCGGCATTTGCAGAGCTTTCAGCTAAATGGAAAGGTGCATTAACCTTTTCTTTGATAGGGAACAACCGTCCTACGTACGGCTAATGAAAGAACGGTACGGTTCATAAAACATAATAGTATAATTTCCATTGTAGAATGATTTCCAGGAAATATATTTATAAATGAGATAAGGCATAAATTGCTCTAACTTATTAAAATAAAAGCTGGATATTGTACAGCATGCAATTTCATCAGCGGCAATGGGAATGTTCTACGTGACCTTTTCTTACGAGAACGATTACAAGACCTGCTATTATCTCTGGAACGTGATATAATTTCTCTGGAGTATAATTTACTAATTGTAATGAAGCGAGCAATTATGAATATTTCGTTAAATATAATTGATGCGTATTGCACGAGAGCAAGTGACCTGTACTGGCCTTTGAATGTGCGCTCAGTCGTAATAAGTATTAATACGATTAGCGTCAGTCTGATGGAAGTAACGACGGTTAAATTCATCCTCACATGCATTTCGCTTCATTGTCGGAATATGCAACATGTATAATTATATATCTTGTTTTACTATTAGAGATATGTTATTAATCAGAATTAATCGACAAAACTAATCATATAACAATAATAATAATATTCTTCTAAGCCCTAAGCAAATTGGTGTTGCGTTTGCAACGTTTGCAAAAACAGCTGATCGAATTCCGTTTACAGGCGCAAGGCCTTGACGGTTATCTCACGCATTATTCTGTTCGAAATGGTAATAGTTAATTAATTAACGATTAATCGATTGCGGTCGCACAACGGGTGGTACGTGTATTTTACGATGGCCGATGGCAGTTTCGATCGTCATTGCGCCGTGGCTTCGATTGATTACATCCTATGTGCACAAAGCTACAAATCGTTAACTTTGAACATTCGCAAACGCAAATGCAAACGCAAATCAAATCGCATTAATTAATGAATGAAGTGAGATTACAGCGACCCCACTTTCTATTACGCGATACGAAAGCAGAAAGTTCGCAGTTCATTCATTATACAAATTGCAGCAGTGTTACGTTCCGATGGAATCTCTCCATAGACTAACGCATAGTCTGTCCGCACAATTTGCATTAAATGGCGCACTTTCATTTCTATCTCATGTTTAAATTGAATGCGGTATTCATATTAGATTAATAATCTCAAATTGCTGAATTATCCTCGTAAATGCTTGAGAATGCGCGAGTCATCGTATGTATACATCTACAGAGTATCTGACTGAAATTTGTCGTAATATAATTTACAGAAACAAAACCTACTAATCAAAAGAAAAGCGTCGTCCAGATTGCATCTTCACATTTCATGAAAGGTTCGGTCTCAATCTACTAAATCTTTTTAGGCTCACAATTCTAAATTATTAACGTGGAAAAATTAAAATTGTAACCAACAGTCTTACGAAGTAATTGCTTTCTATCCTACGCCGTTTGTTAAAATCAATCTGCATTCAGTTTTCAAGTAAGCAATTCTTGAAAAAGAATTAATGCGAAAAAGTCGTGTCACGCGTAGCTGCCACTAAAACCATATTTATATATATATATATATGCGGAGCTTTTCTTTTGAGATATTTTCCGCATATGCGTTTTTATCGCGGATATAAGCGTGAAATGTGCGCGACCCTTTTCGCTCTTTCCGCAAAAGAGGTTGTCGGATTTGAAGGCGGCGGAGCCGCTTTTAGGATAAAAATCGCGCATTCGGGATGACGGAACGGAAAGAGACGAACCGTGAAACGACCGGAGGACCCTTACCTGCGTCGGAACCCGTTTCGTCCGAAGTACACGCTAAGGACGTGCTCGAGAGTTTTGCTTGCGATCCTCACTACCGCAATTCCGGCTTGACTGAAGATCCAACATTAATCGTGCGTAACGATCGAAATCTCTCCCCGTGACGTCCCTCTTTCACTTGGACGTGATAAAAAAAAAGCGCGCCACTGATTTCCCTGACGTTTAATCGAAGCCACCAGCTCGACAATAGCATTCTTTTCTATTATTTTCTTTTCATTTCTCTCGCCAAATCTTAGCTCTCAAATTGCTGTTTTATGTGTCAACTATTCCAAATACTATTCTTCCATTCTTAAATATTCAAAATTATACACAGTTATATAAATCGCCTAAAAAAATCTGTAGTAGTTTTCAAATATACTCTGCTTTTTTTTAGTTTGTATTATAATTACGGAACTTTAATTACAATTACGAAACTTTAATTATAATAATTAAAAAATTTTACGTGGATACGTATATTTCATTAGATTATTCTAAACGTTAATACGGTATGGAATACAGGATGTAACTTTCACAAATTTAGCTTTATTATATTATTACAGATTAGAGTTTCATTATCCTTTCTGTTTTCATAAGCTCAGCTAAATCCCATGAGAGAGAATACGGCTTAACTTGGATATATTTATACTGAAAAGATACATAACGCACATTTCATCACATTACTGTCATTACTTATATACTTTTATTATTTATTTATTTACTTCTGTACTTATTAATTAAAGGTTGTCAAAAAGCTGCCGAAAAGTTGCGATAAAAAATTGTAAAGAATTGTAAAAATACCGAAGAATCAAGCGCAAAGAAACCGTAGAGAACTTTTGTAAAAACAAACAGGTTTAAGAATCAACAATTTTATTTATCACACAACAGTACATGATAAATAGAGATTTAATCGACGTAAAATTTTCCTAGAACGAAGCATTACCTCAAGATAAATAATTAGCTGCTACCTTTTTTTTTATAAATGTGAGTAGTCAATTATTTTATATTTATATATAAAAAAAATAACCATAATTACAAACAATAGATAATACAAAGATTAACATTTTATAAAATAATAGTCTAGATATTTTTTGATGCTCGTTATTATATCAGCATCTCATTGCTTTAGATAATACACTTGTAAAGTTAATCCAATAAACGATGCCTATTATTGGGTGCACCAAAGAGAACAATTGCAAAAGAGATGCGTTTCTAAAAGCTAGGCAGCTCGAGGCCGAACGCACTACAGGTACACTCCGATTTAACTCGCGACATTTGGAATCAAATAATGCTTATCGATGCGAAAATATTATTCCACACGATCCCCACGAGCGAATCAAAGCGTACAACTATTATTTTACCGCGGTATCAGGAAACCCACATAAACAAGGGGAGAATACCGAGTCGAAAGAGATTCGAGAAACGACAGTTTCATCAGACGTCGACGCGGCCCCAGATTTGCTCGAAAATCCCGACGACGTAACGCGTCACGCATCCGGAAATAAATATCTGGACGAGCGAGCAGCCGCTCTCGAGGAACCGGTCGCAGTTGCGCAAAAGGAGCCTGTAGAAATCTCGCAAGCTACGGAGACAGTCCCCGAGACGCTTGTCCAGACGCGACCATCTGATGTCCGTTGACGGTCAAGAAACGAGAGCCGAGAGCCAACGTGCGCCTCGGGAAATTCCAGATACGGAGTTTCGTGAGTGTCAAGACGTGAACTCTCGAAACTTGCGAGCTAAAGCTCCCGGACAAGAAGCCGAAACGAAAATTAACGCTAATTCGGTATTCCCTCCGCTTCGATAGCCCGCGGCGACCAAGTAAGTCTCTTCGACGTAATGAACGAAGGAAGCTTTTCCAATCTCGAATAACTTTGCTTAATTGATTTGTTTAATTCGGCTTCAACGATTTGCTTAATTACGCGCTTTTATGGTTGCCATTAATATCTTTTTATATTTTTGAAAAGTTATCTTACAATTTTTTTTATAGGTATAAATGTATCAATCTGCGACATTCTATTTTATTTTATTTTATTTTATACGCGTTTCATTTAAACGCGGTGCTTACAAGCGAACGCAATTATAAATATTGCCTAATCATCATAAAATCATTGAAAATAAAACGCTCAAATGTCTCTCTTAAATTTAAAGCTACAGAAAAATATACATAATGTAATTTAAATAGTTTTGTAAACAAGATATGATAAATATAATTTTTATCCCTCTATATCATTTTCTCGTAAAATTATTTATGTTTCTTTTAATAGAATTACACATTTCTATCTCTTGCATATAGTAGCAAAAATGGATAAGAATATACGTGCTAAAATGTCATTATGGAGTAATTTTAGATTTAAAGGGAGAAAATTAAACAAGGAAATTAGGTTGTATTTAATTTTATTCAATTTACATAAAAAATTGTTAAAGATATTTAAGATTCCAAGTATTCTACATACAATATTTTTTCGTTTCTCTTTGAATCCAAAAGATTCAAAGAGATATTTACCTATTCTATTTCTGATGGCTTATTATATATAAATAGTAAATCAGCGAATAATAATTGAGTTCGTAGTTGGATACGTATCGATTTCTTAATTAAATCAAAATGATGTTAATTTGGAGTACTTCGGCAATTTACCCTGCTTCTGACTCGCGATAGTCTCTTCTTCATCTCACGTCAATCTTCTTGATACTTCTCAGACGACGACGTATTGTTTTATTTCTTCCGCGTCCCTAATTACATCCTCGTCCGAAGCCGATTCGATGTTCGTGAAGCCGATTCCAGCTGGTTCGGAACCCTCGAAAAAACAAGTGGATACGAAAGAAATACCTCTCCACTTAGCGACGGATTACGGGGGAGAGAGCGACGATTCGCAAGGGTAAATTTGCCAACTACCCAAGTAATTAAGAGCATCCCAATTGGGAGTTCTGGGTCATTGCCCCGCCCTAAAGCAAAGCGAGAGAAAGACAAGAAAGAAACGAAGGGAGACGCACGAAGGTCGCTAGCCGAAGTCGTCCTGAACAAACCTTTCGCAGTCTTCCACACCATTATATCGTAACGCGACGATAGGCTAAGTCGGCGACGCGATTTTGTACGACGCGATACTATCGAGCAGCGATTCGTCACGCGGGTATAAAGAATCCCGATTGTTTCAATCTGATTGTCCAGATTACCGGCATGATGGACGACAAAGGTAAATCCGAAGCGAGATTACTAAACCGAAATTTCCCTGTATTTACGTGGGTTAATCGCGGCCTGTCCATCGATTACTTACGAGCTGACTTTGGACATTGGTCGACCGCAGTTTCCAGGAGTTGGAAAGCGAAATTGCAGTATCTATTAAATATACATTATTTTGCTCGCGATACGGGATTTTCCAAAACAACCATTAAATTCTTTGGATTCGCATTTCAAAATTTATGTGAAAAAATAACAAACAATTAAATATTT
Organism: Solenopsis invicta; assembly: GCF_016802725.1. NCBI lineage: Eukaryota > Metazoa > Arthropoda > Insecta > Hymenoptera > Formicidae > Solenopsis > Solenopsis invicta. Next base: position 4,231,795 of record NC_052667.1, read on the forward strand.
ATCAGAGATAAGCAAGTAAAAATATGATCGCGTGCAGCGTAGGTGTGTGAACTTTGAAATCTCGGATATAAATTTTTAATCGTACATAAAATTTTAATTTGGACACATTCACGCTGACATTAGAATTGACGAAGATGACTCGTCTGAAACGTTCCATATGTTTCTGTAGAGTCGGTCAAGTATCAGACTTCCGGTTCTAAGACGATAAAATCAGAAATGCCAGATGGTGTGGAAAACTCCTCATTGCAGACTGCAGCTATCGAAGAAATGCGAGAGGATAGTTTGGCGGAGGCGGCTATCGATGGAGGATCCGAACTTGATGAGGAGAAAAACGAAAGTGAGATTATGAATGTGAATTCGGGACGCTTTATCGCCAACAGATATCTCAGCTTCGATCGAAAGTGACGTTATTCGCACGTCAGAGAAACATATTCGCGAAAAAAAGTAGTTTTTGCACAAAATATCGATCACGCTTCTCGTTTTTATATTCGCGAAAAATTAATACGAGATGTTTTGTTATTTATCGAGAATTTATAGAGAATTTATATTAATTTGATACTGTATTTACTCGTAATTACACCAATCCGCTAAATACAGTAACCGCGATGCAATGTTGCCCCCTTACCGTAGTATTTTCTCTTCGTTTGCAGGATACCAAACAGCCGTATTTACATTGGCTACGTTTGCCGTAGTTTTCGTGCTCTATGTTTACGTGGTATATAGCCTGAGCAGTCCGCCCACTCTGTCCCAATGTTAATTCCCGTTTAATTAACTAATTCAAAAACAAAGTATTACGCATCTTATCGCAAGTTATTGAATTACACTAATTAAACGCAAAATTAACATTTCTAAAATTTCGAGATTAAACTTCTCCTTTTTTTATTTTGCAGAATCAGGTACTGTATTTTATAATTTAATAAAAATATTATAACACGAAATTACAATATAACTTGGTAATATTTTATAAATATCTTCCTGTGCACTTTTAAATATTTTGGCGGATATATTTAGATTTCTCTTAAATTGTTATATATGTTTAAACGTATAATGTATGTTTAAACGTATAATGTATGAAAATACATTGCTCATCAAATTTTTGACATTTCCGCGAATTACTGGATAAAAATGATTAAGTCGAATTGTTCAGCGCAAGTGGCCTACTTCTGAGAAATTAATTAAATTTCTGAAATCCTTTGACAGTGAGCAACGATCCCTTAGCTCGCCACCTTATATAATATGAGTATGATCTTATCTTTCTTTTCTCTCTCCCACTCTCTTTCTCTCTTGCTCTTCCTTTTTGGAACGTAGAAAGATATTGTGTCACATAAATCTTTCCCTTACACGTCTGAACGTGGAATTATACTCGAAAATATGTTCCGTACGACTGCACCGAACTTAATGATCGGAGTTACCACGGTACCGTTATATTTTTTCACAATGAAAATTTAAAGAAACGCTGCAGACGATATATTAATATTGAATATACAGGGTGATTTTTTAGTGTAAAAAAATTTAAGCGGATGTTTCTTGACGTTTTATGAAGAAATGGTTCTACAAACGTATATCCTAAGTGTTTTATTTTCAAAATACAGAGTGTCAAACTCGAGAAAAGAAATGTGAAAATTTCGGAAATATAGAAAATGTTAAAGATATTTTCATCAAATTTGGTATGCTTACTTTTTTTTAATTTAACAATCTTTTAAAATCTCAAACTTTAATTCTCTACAAAAATTGCCTCTTTTATCTCTTTACATGTTTCCTGTAATCATATTTTCAAAATTTAATAAAAATAAAAAGATTAAATATAAATGTTTTTTTTTTGTTTTTGGAAATTTTGATATTTCTTTGACACCCTATATTTTGAAAACAGAATATTTTAAAACATGTTTATACCTTTTCTTCATAAGATGAACCAAAGAATGTCCCTTTAAATTTTTACTTGGGAATCATCCTATATAGTTTAAGTATCGCGGAATACGATATTCAGGATGACAAGTTTTTCTTACTTTGTGACACATATTAAAACAGCTTTATAGCCTTTTATGAAAATCATAACTGTAAAACTGCACATAAAATACTTTTTTTTAAAGGAAGAGAAGAATAAATTTTTTAAAGGAAGAGATGTTTTGTTACCGCTATCTTGCGGATAAAACACTTTTATTCGCGTAATGCAGACTAAAGCGACGCAAAGAGTTCGGTAGCTCTTCAATTAAGAATCTTGATATATTTCATTTGCATTTTTATTTCATATTCATAATTTACGATTGCAAATCGTAGTAATTTCTTTTTGACACGCAGCCTTATTTAATTTCTATGCTATTATTTATGTATAATATTGTTCTTAATATCAAAAATTAACATTAAAATTAATATTAATAATTAATTTAAAGAAAGAAATAATATTCATTATAAATTCACGCGTTCTTTGGAAACTTGAATTAATCCAATTTATATTTAAAACCGATTCTTTTACACACACGGACGCACGTACATATCTATTTACGTACACACATAAAGTAAAATTTTAAAAACTGTAAACATTTATTTTTATAAAAGATATTACGAATGGCAATGTCTGCGTTGATCACAGCAAATGTTTTCGTCTTGTAGAGATTTTCTCTCGCGATGCAATCGTGTTCTATAATCCTTTCTTTTGAAAGTTTGTCAACTCTTTAAATAGAATTATATAAAAATCGCAGTTACGTAAAACATTCAATCTCGTTCGATAGCAAAATTCGTCATTTTCAGTCAAACAAGATCACTGAAAAACTATTGCATATGTATCAGCTCAGGTTCTATTTTGACAAGGATCTCACGACGGTCGCCGAAATAGACGGTGCATTTGGATTTGAAATTACCACTTAGACTCCCGCGGATTGGATTAAATTGCAATTTCTGCCGTGTCAGGACCTGCCAACTTGAATTATTAGATTACAGCGTCTGCAACGACACTTTCGTGTAAATGCACATTCGCAATACCTGATCAAGTTTCTCCGCGCGTGAAATATGTCATATCTTACTTACTCTATTTTCTTGCGTGCCACGTCGTGGAAGTGCAAATGGGATAGTAGTATAAGCACGCCGCAAAAGAAAAATAAATAAATGTATATTCTGACATACAGTTTTAAATCGTTTATTGTGAAATGTTCAGGAATTTTACATTTGAATAATTAGCGCAGTCATTACATTATTTCCGCATTCCTAAATTTATTTCATCTCATTTTTTTTCTGTTAATGGATTTTGTAATACCCTTTATTATGGATAAAACTGAATATTTTTCAATTACGTTCAATTTAATTATATGTACATGTATAATGCATGGTATTATATGATTATTATAAATTTAATTTGTCTTTTTGAATATACGGTTATAGCTATAGCATATAATACATAGCATTGAAGAATCTTCATTTTGAAATTGCTTTTAATTTAATAATTAACACTTTTAAATATTTTAATTAAAAATTTTTTTAATTATTGAAAAATGTGAAAAATTAAAATTAATATTCTAAAATTATTTTATTATTACTTTTTTTGTACACACATATAGATAGATAAATTACACCAATAATTGTTTTATTATTATTTGAATCAACGTTAATCAGTAACGTTAATCAGTAAAAATAATGATTTTTATTTAAATTCCACTATAAGCTCAAGCTGCTTTGATACTGAAAACATAGCCAAATAGTAACCGCATATACCATATGTATAATGCCGCTGCTTTATTCGGATGTTCGAGCGCGCCGTACCAAGCAAGATGTGCGGGAAGCAAATGTATGCGGGAGTTTACGCAACATATGGAGAATCGTGTCGCACAAATGTTGTGCATCGAAATACATTCGCTTTAATTCCATAAATGCGCTGGGTCACACGGTGATTTAAAATAAACCGCTAAAGATACGCGGATTATATACTGATGAGGAATTTCGAAGAATAATGACGATGAAGTGGTCACGGTTGAAATAATCTCCTATTTATTCGCGTAATTTTTTTTGCATGCGTGAGTGCCGCTTGAATGATAAATCGACGAAATAACAGTTCCGGTAACGGGGATTTAGTCGCTGATTCAAACCGACTGTTTCTATTGTAGAAAGTAAGTTGTACCGGTCAGGTATCGGTATATCTGTAATAATAATAACGGTCGGTGTGTTTGCTTTTCCACGCGTACTTGCCACGCCGCAATTTGTAAATTTAGTTTGCTATCGATACGCATTCACGGCTTTTAAGCACGTCACTTGTTCGAGTCAGACGACTTTGTGTATCAATGAATTTTTCAGCAAATTGCTGACATTATACTCTTCATAATTGTACGGTTCAGTGAAAAAAGAAATATTTATAGGAACATTGGTGGCACAGATGAAAATTTCAGTACAGAAAAATGATGCAGACACGAATTACATTTCGGATTTATTTCGATGTACCGTTTATTCCGCGACTACTCAGAAGCGATTCCGCGTGTGGAAAAGATTGAAGTTTGACTTGAGAAAGGAATTTCGCGGAAACGAAACGTCTCTTGTTTTCGCGATGACGACGTCCTTACACAGTCCAGCAAACTCGGTAACGTCGCTCCTTCGTGGCAGTTTTCACTGGAAAATTTCCATCGAAACGATCGCATTGCTCCACTCGAGATGCACTTAAAAATGAACACGCTAGTACTTTGCACATATATAAAATTCGCGACATGGCGATTTTCTTACGTATATGCAACAGTCAGCATATTTCTCGGATATGAATGAGATATATATATAATAAACATATTTCTCCGTTATTTCTTACGGCCAACCTAGTTTCTAAATATTTAAAAAGGCACGAACTAAAAAAAATGATTTAATATCTTTTATCCATATAGAATGAGCGTTCCATCTCTCTTTATTAAAAAGGCATAAAACTTGGAAAATATACTTAAGAGATAACTTTGAATGTGGCGGGATCGAGGTAGAACTGACGAACCAGATATTTCAATACATTTTAAAACTTGATTAGGAAAAAGAGAAGGGGGGAGAAGAATGAGTTCATAAAATTTTGTTAAAAAACTTTCTTGGATATTTTTTATAATTACATGTAGGAGAGACTGGGGCACACATAGTTTTCACAATTTCGGCATTCGACATTTTAAACGACTAATTATTAAACTGTACTAATATAACAATGAAAGAACCTTTCTTTACATTTCTATGCTGGGAGCTGTATATGATATTGCTTCTTTGTAATAAATGAAATACGAACGTGCATTGTAGCTCGATAAATTGACGCACGCTGTAAGTCGCTTATACGACAAACTCCATTAAATTAATGAAAACGTAAGCAAAATAACAATCAAATCATATATATGTGTTTCTTGATACACATTGTATTTTTTAATGTTATTTTGTGATGTTTGAATAACAAAATGCTGTTACGAAAAAAACAAATATAAACGATTTTATATGCAACTTGCTTTAATATAAAAATACTAAACTTATATATAATGTGTTTAATATTAAACATATATACATATATAAAACATATATTTTTATAATATATTTATATATTATATAAAAGCATTTTGTTAGTGTTAAATTGTAATTATGCGTTTACATACACTTCTCACTTGAGCATAAGTTAAACTTACCTTAAATATGAATCAATATACCCCATTCTTACAATTGATTTCAATGATTTTATTATAACAAACTATTATTATGTACTATAACTAGTATTATTCAAAGTAACATGGCATATAGCACAGTAACAAAAACGTTTCTCTTAACGAATAATATGTAACATTTATTCTCTTACTGAAGAATATTATTACGAAATTTTGAAACGCTCGAAAATTTACATAGTATATCGTGTTATAAAAGAGATATTTTACGATAACTTTTCTATTGTTTCTTTCGCCGTAAATTCATGAACGGAACGCAATAATAATTTGCCTCTTATGCTAACGGTATCTGGTTTCCTTCATCAAAATTAAAAATATATATATTTTTTAATTTTGATTTAAGGCTTCAATTATTTCTTTATTAATATAAATTAATTAAATTAAATATTCTTATTTATATTAATTAAAATTTATTGAGAATCACGGATAATTAGTTATAATATTATATTATTTATGTATAAATCTTTTCATTAAAATTATTCAAAGAAATTATATACTTTTCTTATAATTAAAACGCTATTTAATAATAATAAAAATTCAGCAGTAATACCAATAAATGTACAACGTCGATATTATCTTTTTGCATATTGATTTAACGAACGTATTGTATATACGATACTTTTGATGTCACATGGTAACTATATCAAATAGACAAACTCGTCGAAAGCGTAACTATACGACATGGATTCAACCAAGCTCGATCGACAAGCGAATATTTCGAGATATATCTCTCTTCTAGATTCAGAGATCAGCTATGATATCATGGCTCTGCCTTGTCGAGATTTCCGGAAACTCTGTCGGTCGTTCCTTCACTTTTTGCCACTCGAAACCGATGTTTATATCAAATATCTGATATGTATATCACAGAAGTTACGACCTTTTTTCCGAAGCAGATTTAAATTTATTTTATACACGTACATGAACATGTGTATGTATATATATATATATATATATATATATATATTTATTTATTTATTTCTTTATTTATTTCTTTATAACAAATTATTATATTATTAAAATTAATATACGATCATATATGTATAATACATATTTATAACAGCTATGCACATGTTTATAAATTACATGTATATATTTATACATGTATGTATATATAATATATAAACATGTATATAGCTGTAATATACACATTTATGATCATAGAGACTGAAGCACGCCGTGTGAACGTTTACACATATGAGAATATGTCAAACGGAATATCCGATTAAATCAGCTGAAAATTGTTGCAATCGTGTCGCACATGGCTCTCTATAGCATCATTATGATTATATCGCGATACATACGACATCGCAGCGACCGCTGACATATGTTGTTTTTATTGCTGGTATAATAAGCGCGATTACAGACGAGCCGCGATTTTATCCGCGACACAAATATGAGTAAATCCTCATATTGATTATCACCCGCACATCTGTCAAACATCATAAAACAGCGATTTCGAAATCGTGCTCTTTTTGAATAGCAAAACGAAAAACATAATCAACAATTAAACAAATTAAATAAATTTTTTTTATAATTTGTATATAAATTTATCTCATTGTTTATTTAAGAAGATTACGCTGAAGTTCTTTTGATTCTAAAGAAATGTTTAATTTAAAAAAATTTGCAAAACGGTGATTTGTAGGATTACCTAATTCGACGTTCGTTTGTTACGACAGTTGACAACGAGATGTTGTATTTTTTTTTTTAACTCGTTGCATCAACAACAACGCGTATCTGCACTCATCGGGATATAACAGTGCATCGGAAAAGTTTCAGAACTTGATAGAAGAAAATACGCGTGCAAAAAAGCTTCGAAATATATTTTCCCATAAGATATATTCCATTACGTCAACATTTCAAATATTTTTAAGAGCATGGCGTAACTTTTCACGAAACAAAGTTTCAAAAACGAATTTTGACATAACTTTTCTCGTTTAACTTTTGCTTGAACTTTAGAGGACCTTCAATTTAATTATTTGCAGAAATCACGTTCGATTAGAGAATCCCACTTGTTTCTTTTTTTATTCCTAACAATAGCATTTTTAACGTCAGTGATGATGCATTTTTATGCTCTCAAAAACTGCAACTTTGCGTAGCACTTCCGTCAAAAAACTCGCTCAAGTTAGTATATCAAAAAGTCGTGCTGACAGTCATGCATGTTTTATTCAAATTTATATAAATTTTACAGAGTTAAATGAAAAACGTGCGAACAGTTTAACTGCCGTGACGCGTCTGCAAAAGTTCCTACCACGGTTGCGAAGGAGTTTTCGTTTATGAGGGATTGCGGTGATATTTTATTCGGAACGTCCGGTCCGCGAAAAAAGCCTTAGCGTCCGGCGCACACCGCATCTCCGAAAGATTTTCGTCCACAGCGCCGCGCCGCGCTATCGTCGAGGAAAGTCGAAGCTTGGCGAGTTCCAAATCTCCATCGAGATTCCGGATCTCATGAGCGAGGACGTTCCGGGATACATCTCCCCGTGGACCAACCGGAAATTCCCATCGATGCAGTCATCGGCGAACGGATCTACGGAGACTCTCCGCGGATTGCACGTTTTCCTTTACTTTTTTTCACGATCCTCCTGAAAAGGGCTTACGACGATAGGATTATTTTCCTATTTTCATTTCTTGAATATATTCGTTCTTGTGTTATATCCATACATCCCGCTTTTATGCGTCTATTTCAAATAAAATTTCGTCCTCACGTCCATCTGGTCACGTACATTAAGAAAGCGAAAGCAAATTTGTTTATTTTTTTTTGTACAGACATGATTTTTGTTTTCATCATACAAGATACGTTATTATAACATGTATATAATTATTATATTAAATTATTAGTTTTATAGCTAGAACGGAAAAATCTCTCGATCTCTCCGGAGAAATATACTTATTACTTGTTTCACGAATTCTTTGATAAACCTTCGATTTCTTGGATATCCCGTCTCGATATGACGCGCATAAATCTCGGAGGGATAGGCTACCACTCGAACCTCGATTTCCATGCAGGGGTGCGGGAATAAAAGCATCACGTGACGCGCTACTCGATCAAGCTTCGTTCCGCGATATTTCTTCTTAAAGAAATTGCTTTTGCATTATCCTTTTTCCGTGGCCGTATGGAAAAGTCGCAATACGGCTATTCCGACGTAACCAATCGCGCTGAAGGACCGCGACGACGAGGTGCTTTCCGGTTTCCCTCGACCGTATGATTCTTCATCTTTCGCTTTCTCTCTTCCTCCCTCGCTTCGCAATGCTCGTACTTTCGCGCGTGAAGAGGGCAAGGAAAATCTCTAAATTTGGTTTCGACGAGAAGTGCGCCGTATCAAACTCGCCCGTATCCTCGATCCCTGAATTTCCACCTTCGCGCTTCGTCCGTGCTATCCCGTCGCATTGCTGTATCTCCAATCGGTCGTGTGGGAAATTCAACGTGATCCTGCGGGAATAGGACGTTTAAATATATCTGCATAGGTAATACAGAAACAGAATCCGTCGTTAATTCCCACTCTCCTTTTTCTTTCCGTCTCTCTCTCTCTCTCTCTCCCTCTCTTTTCTGCTCTTTTTGCTTGATTAAGATTTCTATGTCCCTGTGGGTAACGAGGGGGAAATTGTCGACTATAATGCTCCTCGTTCATGTCGAAGTCGCGGTTAGCACGATGCTGCTGAAAAGAGACTCATTCTACCGGCGATTAAACTTGCTGCGCTATATCGATTCTCGATTTTTCGCTAACTTCTCTTACTCACACTTGCAGGCCGCAGAAATCCACGTACTACCATTTGCCGAGGCAAATCCGGACGGAGAACACTAAAAGTGTCAGTAATTATTAGATTAATGCAATTTATCACTGGGGAAAATAACCGACGTCGCCTGACAAACTCCGGCCTCGCGACAAAATTTTAATCTTGTGCGTTTCGTTGGTCCAGGCTTGATTTATCGAGTAGCAAAATTTTGCGTTTGAAATACCGAAGGGAAGAAAAAAACCTGGCAAACAGCGTTATTATAAACGCGAACAAATAATACTTCACTGATAGAAAGTCGAGGTACCCACGAGAAACTCACGTTACTGCGTAATGCGGGTCTCATTACGACCACGGTGCATTACGCACTATCGTAACAGCGTCGGGTTAATATCCACCCGCTGTGGCAAACTGATGGACCGACCCCCGCAATCCCTCCCAGCCCCCTTCAACCCTATCGCCTCGTTGCGCGCCGCGCAGTGCGGCGTTGCAACCGCACTATCGGGTGCAATGTCCTTACCGATGGAAATTGTTCCACTTTACGGCCGCGCCGTCGAAGTACTCGCCGCCACCCGGTGAAATCGACAAAGGACAATGCACTCGCCTCCCGTTGGAAACGCGAAACAAGTTTTTGCAGCTGCGCTTTCGCGGCAAATCGGCAAGTACCGATGCGATCCATGATCTTGCGCGTTATCGCGCCGAAAGTTCGCGCCTGCGAACGTCTGTTTTTATTTGCATAAGACACGTTGCATGGACGCATGATTTATCGTGGAGCTTGGCGTAAGGAACACCGTTGCCGGCTCATATTTCGTCCTGATCCTTCCGACGGAGGTTCTCTTTCTCTCTCTCCTCCTGAAGAGTTTTGATATAAATTTATATATGGTGAGGTATCCTAAGAAAATGTCAATATCCTATGTATACATATACTGACGACACATTTTTCCGGCGTACTTCTTCCGGCGTACTCCTTCGTAAACACTCGCTATCCTACGCGAGGGATATCCTGTATAAGATTGCACCAGCCGTCGACATGGCCGCAATTTTTTTATCGACGTAAAGAGGCTGCAGTCGTACACGCGGTAATTGAGCGCGTCGCAGCGAAATTCCGATAAAAATTTATCATCCCGCGATTGAATTCGCTTTAGCCCCGCTTATCTCGCGCATCTATGCTGTAGTATCTTCCGATATAGCTCCTTTAAAGCGCGCCATTTCCCGTCTTCTAAATTATTGCCCACAATCTCTTCGGTCGTCGCCACCCTTCCCTTCATGAATGCACACGCCTCCACGAATGTTCACGTTCTCCAACTATATGTCCTCTCTCTCTCTCTCTCCGCCGCCGTATTGAATCGCAAACAATGATTTTCCTCACGTAGCTACATCTCCGGGCATACAATGCGAGAAATTGCAGTGATTGCCAGCTTTGTACTTTGAACGCTTTTCCGCCCGCCTAACGAGCAGAAACCATCGGCAAGAAGAGAGATTTCCGCGGACCACACGCGACGGTTCTTGCATTAAAGTGTCGGTACGCGACCGGAAAGAAGTATTCGACTCTACTTTCGATGGAACCATTTTACTTGATAGGGCACGTAGGGCACATAATTAAAGCGACCAGACGTGCTGATTTAATCGGTATGAAACCGTGCCTCCATAAATTTATATACATTTTACATAAAATGCTTCCCCCAATAAAAACATCTCGACGAAATACTGATCATTTGTTCAGTGCTTGAGCGTTTCTATTCATTTTTATATTCGATATTATTAATGCCAGCATACACACACTTACACAACAATATTAACACTTTACTACACTAGTGGGGTACAAACGTACCCCTCCGCATACAATTACGCAAATATTTCTCGCGTGGCGAAATTAGTAGTCCAAGATTACTGTTATTTAGAAAAAAATATTTTAAAATTAACATTTGAAATTACAAGAAAATCTTTATTTTTATTAGTTAGAACCCTACACAAACTTTATTTTCTGTTATATTTATTATAAATTATTATCTTTCAGTGCTTCAGAATGTTTAATGTTTAGATTACAAAAAAAGACAAACTTTTAAAATTTTTTATTTCAGTTAAAATTCTTATCAAAATTTGGGATACAAAGCTATCCCGCGGGTGTAATTGTTTGACTAGTGTAATTGAGGGTTAAATAGAAATTTAATTTTCTATTTCTATTAAAAAAACAGATACATATTGATTTATTTAAAAAACGAGTTTGTTCTGGTATGTAGAAGTAATATCGGCTTCAATATCTGTTTATTTAAAAAAATTAACGGTCTATCTTTATAAATTTGAACTATGCTAATTCACTTTTTTTTCGATGTGAACGAATTCTTTATCATTTAATACTCAATACTGGTTTCATCGATTAATGCAAAAAACCTGATAACAAACACAATGGAAGAGAACTGTATTTGCCAGTATCAATTTTAACACACAATGAAATTGAATACGCTTGAAATTTACAAGTATTGAAACATTACAAATATAAAGATAAAAAATACAGCTTAACAATCCACCTGCATCACTTTATTTATTTTATAACAATCGAAGAAGCAAATTTTTTATATATATAGAGATTACAAAAATCTGTACTTTAAAAGGTAATAAATGTTTTAGTAACCGAATATGTAACGATGCCAGTTTGTTGAGTTTTTATAAAAATTTAAAATAATCTAATTACATATATTGTTTAGAAAATAAATACAAAAAAATATCTTTGCAAATATTTGTTCTCCAAAATTTGTTAAAAGAATTATTAAAATATAAACTCTAATCAAGTTGTGTAATAAATTTAGTTTTTTTAACGTTAATTGTTATAATATTAAAAAAATAACCTTATAACTATTTTAAAGTTTTTAAAGATTACAATTAAATTTTAATATTATAAAAAAAACACATTTAAGATTAATAATAAGTTTTCGATACAGAGACACGTTCGTTTATTGGAACATTTATCTTAATTTTCGAAAATTTATCTCGCACCGATTAGCGAATCAAATAAATCTGGGCAAATGAAGAGTCATCTTTAATTTTAATGTAGTGATCAACTAATTTGTCAATATATGTACCTGACCTCAATGCTTCCTCGATTGATGAGAGACACGTCGATTTATCTTCCATGCCGCGGCTGCTTTTGACCGAAGAGGATCAAAATCAAATATGGGATATTGAAAGATGAGAGATAGGTTCAGGATCAGTAAACGCATCACGCCTTACTCAAGTCCCTTTCCGGGAATTACGCGACCGGTTCATGAGCGTCTGTCATCGCTGGCGAGAGCACATAGATCGTCAGTACGTCCATCAACCTAGAAGCAGCTGACCGCCGAAAGCAAACCATTTCGAACTCAGCCGACCGGCGCGACGATTCCAACTCGGAAGATCCCGCGGTGTCACACGGGCCTTCGATCGGCCCGTCAACATCGTTCAATTTTCCGTAATGGGTTCTGGCATCAAACGCTCTCACGTCTCCCTGCAGTCGCCCGATTACCGTACCGCTCTCGAACTACCCCGCGATCTTGCCGCCCTTCGTAGCCAGCGCTGCAACCGATCAACCGGCAGCAATTTCGCTTCTTTCATTTGCAACTGGCGCGGTTGTTGCCTAATTGAGCGTCGATACAATCGATCACAATTTAAACGCGTGAAATTTCAGCGCAATTAACTCGCCGTCCGTAACACGATATTTTTCATTGTATGTATAGAGTAACATCGGTCTGGCGGATCGCCACCCATTAATTTTCCCATTTTCCCATTTCCCAATTTTCTCATCTATTTTGTTAGTGGCAAAGCGATCGAAAATTCTAATTTTATTCTTGAACTTGGTGAGAGAAATGTGCAAAGATAAAAGCAACATAAAAAAAAAAAATATTTTTCTATAAAAATTTTATTTATTAAAGCATTTTAGATGAAGGACATTTTGAGTTACAAGCTTATTCGAGCAATATACTTCGAATTGAATAATACTGATAAGAGATAATCTTCAGCTAAACAATTAGATGTAAATATTCGCTTTTTTACGTTTTAATTTTGCGGAAATCTTTTATGACTTTTAATGTTTTTCTCTTTAACATGTTATTAATATTCACATTGGATGACTGAAAGCTCGACGGCGTGCGATAACGATTTCGGTTAATGTCGAATAGTTTTTCGTAGATTTCCCAAATTGTCTGTCCCCTTAGCGTGTAATGAACGGCTGCGATTAGAGCGCGGAATGCGATTGCGCGATTGCTACGTCTGTAGATGTGGATAACAAGAACGACTATCGCGTTTCCTTCATGTAAGTTCGCCCAGACAAATGACGATATTCTTCTCCTCCGTGGATTCGTACAAGTGTACGTCGCTATAAAAAACTTTTATTACAGCAAAAACCCAGTCCACGCTCGCTTCTTAGTCGTAGCTTTGAGCATTGTCCCATGTATTTCTTACTTCTCCAAAGTGCCATTAATCTAACTCGTCTCACTCGTGCTTCTTCTTTCACGTGCGCTATTATCACGATAATTGTATAGACCACAACACGCGGTACAAGGAAACGAGTTTCTCTCGTCAAGAGCATTCTACATACTACTTTAATACTGTCCTAATTCGCTGAAGAATTTCGCGAGATTTAATTTGTTACACTGATGCGTTTATGAGACACGATGAATGATTATTCTTCTATTAATTCAATTGATCGATAATTAATTCTATGTAAATTTAAAAAAAGAAATATTACATAAAAATCGCGTTCGAAAAGCGTTCGGTAATTAAATTTCCGTGCCATATCGAAAACAAGCACTCCAAATTATACATAGAATCGCCAGTCCATTTGTAGCGAAGTCCACATAAAGCCATCCATCCAATCTCTCTCACGGTCGGGAATGCGGGATAGACGAACCATTTCTGAGTCTACTGAAACGTAGCAGAACAAACAGGGAATAGAACTTCCCTCGATTATCGTGGAATTTCAATAGCCAGTTTCCGTCGCCGGCGACCGACACGTATTCCAACACCGGAGACCGTCCTAATGCATTTGATCGGCGAACAATCCCGGTCGGAACAGCGCCGCTTCGCGCGACGATTTATAGAATCGGGGATCACCGACGACGTCCTCTGCTGCAAAACACGGCGCGTCTCTCGATACCCCGAAACTTTTCCTTCGCAATTTCCTTCCGTCGCGAATTTTTCAAAGGAAAAAGCAGAAGAGAGAGAGAGAGAGAGACATGCGCGAAAGTGTATCCGCGATATCGCCCGTACGGGAAAGACGAATGTACCGGATGCGCGTCATCAGCATCAATCATGAAATTCATCTTACGATTTTCCGCAGGGCACTCTGGAAGATTACCGGAATTTCTTTCTCCGTGCTCTGTCTTCCTCTTTCTCTCTCTCTCTCTCCGCGGTTTTGTGCTATAGGAAGTTTTCACGAATAACTCGGTTGAACTTGTCGCGAACGGCCGACTGAAGGGTCTCAGTTCCTGGTTTAATCATTTCCTGGGTTGGTCCCAGCGGATCCGTCGGAATCCGCTTTGTTCACGGGTAAGTGAAGATGTCGATCACTAGGTTGATTTTCACGGACAGCTTTCTGCCTTGTAATTGACGTACTGTAACTGAATGTGCCAACGTAGGTTTGATCGTACAATTAACGTTATTTCTTTCTATTCATTGAGGAGAAGAATTCTCTAAATCGCGAAAACGAGATTTTATTCGACGCGAAACGGAAACGAGATTTTATTCGGGCACACTTATTTTTATCTACCAATAGCGGACTCTTCCACAGAGAGGATTTTGTAAAACCAGATACCGCTGTTGTTATAAATTGAGAAGCATAAAATAACGAACGATGGAAAGCCGGTAGAGTGCAAAGCACTGTCGGACGAGATTAGCATCCAAATGATCGCCGTGGCGATTAATTTTTAGTTTAGATGCGAAACTGTGAAAATATATTACACAACTTTGAAATGTATCTCTAACACGCAATGTTTTACAATTATATTAATTATGAGCAACAAAATGCAGAATATCAGCTGCCCTTTGATTCAACACTATTCATGTGACAAATTCCTTTAGATCGTCCCGTTTTCTCTGGATTATGGATGCGCTCTTAACGTGATTGGTTTCTCTCCTTTTAGCGTCTTGCGAGGCATTTTGTATCTCTCCATATAGACGCGTGCTATTCGTTCTGTGTATACGATTTCACCAGGCAATGACCCAAACCGCAGTACAGTATCAATACCAATATCAATAACTCCCACCAGCGCGTCGCTAATCGCGGCCAGTCTATTTATAGCTATTCACCCTCTCGATAAATCGATCGGTCCACGAGTAACCACACACCTGCATGCTGTCGCTCTCTCTCTCTCTCTCTCCTCTCTCGCTTACTCTCTTACACTCTCTCTCTCTTTCCCTCATCGTCCTTAGCGTCCGTTTCGCTTTGAGAAACCGAATTTTTCTGAATCTAATGGTCCATCGAGCTTAAGTGTCGACCAAGTCCGCGCAGGCGTCTCTCCCACTCCCCGGTCGACTCTTCGCCAACCACCCTTCTCTATTCTTTGGGTCAGCAGGATGAATGAGCGGAGCACACGCCGGGGATGTCACCAGCTTTCTGCCCCTCCGCTGCTTTTCTACCATCTCCACCGCCATCCCCTACGGCGCAGACTACTCGCGTTGCCTCTCCCTCGGCTAAAAATAGCCGGATCCCGCTGACGTCATCGATCTATCGTCCTCGTTGTCGGACGAAACTATCTCCGGAGCCAGCCGGGGTCGGCGGGCGACCGTCGATTTCGCCGGTCGAGCAAGTATTGACGGCTGCCGCGCCGCGCGACCGACGATGCCCCGCTGTATTAATAACACGTGGTTCCATGGCCACGCACGAGTCTGATTTTTGTGTCGCGAGCATACGAGAGCACACCTGCCGTATTAAATGGATGAAAATCTACGATCCCCTCTCCCCTCCCCTCCCGGTTTCGATTCCGTATCGTTTTTATTCGGGAGATTGTGAGCGCTGCAAAATTTCGACGGGACTCAATTTCCGCCCGGGTCCGAAAACGTTTTTGCCGATAGCGAGACTTCGACCGAATTCCACCACAGAAAATTCTCTATCGACATCGAAAAGCGAGAAACGAAGACCGAGATTCATTTGGTGGTCCGGTAGCGTATATCTGGCGAAAAGCGTTCTTTATGGTCAACGACGACCGCGCAATGGCGTCATCCAGTCCGGCGCGGCGCGCAGCGACGTTTCCGGCGTCGTCGTATGTCCCGCGGAAGAGCAAGATTGCGCTCCTTTGTTTTATGAATGGCGATTCATCGCGCCAAAGCCGGTGCCAGTTCCCAGTCGGGTTATTCCGAGCTTCTTTCTCTACGTTTTCATTCGCTTTTCCCGTCTCGAGGGATTTTAACCGTGGTACCACTGTCACCTTGCGCGCATGATTAAGTCGCTCGTTATATTTCTCTGTAAAGCGAGACAAAATCTGCTACCATCAGCAACTCGATCTGTCACCCGCACACTCCGCCATCTCTTTGCCGACTTTGTTTCGACTCATCTTTGCCTTCTATTCCTGCTTATCTGTCGCTCGTGTCGTGTACACTGACATTATTAGCGCTAATTAATGTACGTTTATTAAAACATATTTTATTATCTATATTGTGCTAAATTCTTTTTTTTTTTTTTTTAATTAATAATGATACGTACCGGAAATATAAAACGATCTATATATTGAAAATATGAATCCATCTCAGCGTGAAAATTTTAAATCATTATTCAAAATTAAGTGGGAAATTTCACATAAATTATTAAATGTAAAATTAATACAAAGCTAAAAATTTGGAACGAAATAATTTCAAATGATTTTCGTCGGGTTTCGATTATTTAAAATATGAGAATAAATTATGATTTGATAATAACGCAAGTGTGGCGCTTTGTGTGAAGATCGTCGTCAAACGCGGGCCAACGCTCTTTTCATACGTCAAACGTGTTACGCGGATGCGACACTGTTGACCGCGGAATCCCACGATTCCGGTACCGGTGCAGGAGGCAGTAAATGGAAACCGTGACCAAAGTTCCGGCGCGATTAAAGGCCGCCGTAAACGAGCCACGTGTCCGCGTCCTCTGTGGTCTGCGGATTGCACGCTTTGTTGAACGCTGCCACGTACGTACGGCTGACGCCGCGCCGGCATATCCGCGGCATATCCGACGACGGCGGATCTCTGGCGTCGGCAATTTTGCACTCGCTATCGATCTGGTGCTAGAAACGATCCAGAGAAATTAAATTGTTCGCGGCCGCACGCGACAGTAACTGAGGGCCCGACAATTCCACGAATCGTTGCCCATTGCATAACCCGGAAATGTACACGTGTCGTCCCGCCGGCGGTGTATACTCGCGGTCCCATCACTGGCGTTAGTGGGATCCGGCGCAAGCATCGTGTACGGACTGGTTAATTTTGTGAATCGCCTATTACGCTTTGATGTACACAATGCGTAATTGGGAAATTACTTTTACGAATGTAAGTACAATATAGTAAAGTATTTTATTCAGCTTCGGGAATACTAGCCTTTTTTTCTCTAACGTTTTGTGTTTTATTTAAGCGTTTGCAAAATTGCTTAAAAGAATATTTTATTTTATTTCAAGCAATGTAAGGCAAGTTTTATTTTGTTATTATTTACGTAGTCACTCAATAATTCTTATTTTATATTGTTAATATAAGAAACCGTTAATATTTATTTTATTAATAATTTATCGAAAAAGCAATCAAATATTCGATAAATAATAAAAAACTTAAAACACTGAAATTGACTTGAATTTTTTCTTGTAATTGACGTATTTTTATTCAAAGCAATTACTAGATTTATCTTTATCACTTAACAATCTTATATTAATATCATTTTTTATAGTAAAATTGCTGGTACAAATTAAGAAACTTGCTAGAGTTTACAAAAATATCAATTTAATTTTTATAATAATTGTGGAATAAATGTGTAAAATGTATAATGTAAAATATTTTACAACAAGCCTTCTCTTACAAATGTATAACAATTCAAAACAAAATAATTGCGTTATTATCAGCTATATAAATTGATAAAAAATTTACATCAGATTATCTGATTTTCTAAAATGCTGTACAAAACAAAATAGAATTTGTTAAATTTTTGTCTATACTGCTTATTTCTTATTTACTTTTTTTTCGTTTCACTGAATATTGCTTATATAAAATAAAATTGCTTATATTGCTTATATAAAATAAAATTGCTGTAAAACATTGAATAGGTACGTTTTAGGAGATCAATACGCATATTCAACAGCTTTTCCCTATAATGCAAAATTACTAATCGTTCAAATATAATTCGGCAAATTATCCAATGAAATTATGCGCATGTTGTAACTCGTCAATCTTCTCTTCGTCTTCTTTCTTTTCAATTTAATTAAAACAAGTCGCAGGTAACATACGCATATTTGTATTAGGCACGGTATTCTCTCGTCGGCACAATGACACGCCCATGAGCCTTCCTTATGTAGAACACAAATGAATTCATGCGAAAAAGCAGAAAAGATTGATTAGGAGCCAAGTGGGAATCACGCGAAGTTATACGGATTCGTTATACAATGAAATCACGCAATCATCATTGAAATGGTGTGGAACAAAGCACCCGTCCGTTTGAGTGAATCTCGCACGTTTCTCTTAGCAAAAGTCAGGCCAACTTCTAGGATCCGTAGTTAATTTGTAACAGGAGAATCTGTTTGGAAGTTCCACTTCCCGACTCGACTCGGTGACGCCATTCGACGTCAACGTTCCGCTTTACTTCGCCCATTGCATCGCCATCATTCGAAAGTGTATCGCCGAATTATTCATCTTGTGTTTCCCTTTGTCACGTGCTAACCATCGCCCATCCGTCCATTGTCAATGGCACAAGATGTCAATACGTAACGTGCTATGTCGTGTCAAATGTATAACTGAAACTATGCAAAATTGATTGCGCTTAGCATCGTCGATTTTGGAACGAAGTGCTGAACGAGAAAATAACTTTTTTTTTTGGTTCAACAATGCGGATATCTATTGAATTATTAAAGAAACAATTTTCTTGATTCTTATTATTGTACATTATTAACATCATCGCTGTCTGTTAATTCACTAAAGGGAAGGAAGAGAATTTAAGTTTTTTTAAATTTTTGGTTAGATTATTAAGCTTGAAACGTTACAAACTAGCTCTTACGCTAGTTGAGGAAAATGAATTCCACAATTCCAAAAGAACTGGAGAAAATTCCGGAAACACAGGAAAGAACCTGAATAAAAATTTAAAAAGCATCAGCGAACAAAACGTGTGTCTCGAAAGACACTGCGGATCTGGCGTCTATTAAATTCGTAATAGATTCGGACAGATTTCACCACAAAGCCACGATTAAATAAACTTTCAAACCGGTGTCCACGGTATGTCAACGTATTACATGCTTCCATTGTTTTTTCTATCTAATAATCAAAGGCCTTCCGCCTCTACGACTTCGCGGACAAAGCAAACGCGTACTCCACAGGGATATCTCCGAGAGTTCCTTTCACAATCTTTCCACCGCAGGGAAGAAAGTTAGCTCTAAAAGCGAGAAGAAAAACTGCGCTCATTAAGAAAATCTCCAAACAATTTGCCGGTCGGTTCGGCGAAAGAAGAATTAAAAACGCATTGTAATATTTTTAGATGTCTCGAGAGGCTCGTTTATATTATTCACTTGTAAAACGCGAACGAAATGTTGAATTATCCGTATAATTCTAACGTTGACTGCACTTGTACGAAGAGGCGCTGCAAACGTGATTCGAGATTAGAGAGCGAGAATTTCGCTCTTGCGCACGTATTAGAGAAGTTGAAAAAGCGGCAGCGAGAACACGATTCCGAAGAAAGAAAAACGCGAGTAAAATTCACCTCGCGCCACCGATAAGACTGAATTGAAAATTCAAATCCATTCAGTCGCGCTGAAAGAAGCGGATTAAAGTACAACGCGACTCGATCCCTACGTACCAACCGGTAGATTATCTCGCGTGGAGGCACGTAACTCGAATCTAGCGGAGAAGGAATTCTCGCTCGTCCCGCGAGAAATCCTTCGCGAAGGGAGATTTATACGCGTGCGAAATCCGGCGCTTCCGATAACACGTTGAGCATGATGGTTAACGAGCTTGTGCATCCCGCGTAACGTCTATTAAGGTTCTATCGGCGAATAGGATCGAAGGCGTAATAACGCGTGATACAACGATTTGCAAGGTAGATTTGCACGGGACACCATTTTTCATCCTTTCAACGTCTGCGACTCGGGGAATTATCGGAAGATATATATTCGTGGAAAAAACATTTTAGACGGAAAAGACGTATTCAATTTTTGATACGCTTAACTGTACAGCTTTACGGTTTGGTTACGTTTAAGTAGGTCTCGACAATAGTTCTCCCTCAAGTCTATTGTTTCTTATGGCGACTGGAGGGTCAGATTGCTCGAAGAAAATCGCACTTTTCTTTGACCTATTTTGTGACAAACTGAATAAGTGTACGAAAATGTAGGACATTTTGACGTTTATACAACTATTTTAGATTATCAGAAAAGTGTTGTAAACAGGAAAAGATTTTTTATTAATAAATATATTAATATATTAAAAAATGGCTGTTATTATTAACAAAAAAGTCAATTTTTAGTTTAAATGTTTTGTTAATAATAACTGTCACTTTAAATTTTACTTGATTTGGTTTGTAGTTTATCTGATAGCGACAAGCCTCCCAAAGGTTTCTCACTAAAATTCCAGCCGAAATATTACTGCAAAACGACGATGGCCGTGAAATGAAGAATATATCATTTATAATTTATATAAGTGTTTATTAATAAAAAATTATATATTGTATAAATATCCCTCAAAATTTCACTTTTGTTTATATGTCCAATTCGTCACAAGAAAATTATTAACGATTTTCTGCAATCTGATTCTCCAGTTCCCTTTAAAGCCTCTTAAAGTCGCAAGTACCGTGATATATGGACATAAGTTCTTGGGCGTGTTTGTCGAAATTAGTTTTCTCAAATCGTACTTAAAGCTGAAATAAGCTAAGCCAACTTTTGCGAATAAGCTAAGCTAACGTCGCTGCTAATCATTCTGAAGTCACTTCGCGATTAACAGGCTTAATGGACAGATGGTTGATGAAATTAGCACGTTACGCGCTAGGATAGTGAAGGAGCTGCAATTATAGCTTTCCAAAGCAATCGTATTCGGTCTATTGGCATCACCGTCGGCGAACACCAGGAGAAGCAAAGAGCCCTTTGCTAATCTCGGCCCCGTAGTCAGTATACCTCGATGCCAATTGCTTTAATGCCTAATTACGTATGCGCATACTCACTCCGGGCGCATACTACCGGTCTAGGAGGATTAGATTTTGTTCGGTCGGATCACACCATTCCAATGCGATCTGCCCGATGCTGATCCTCTAAGCTATACGTTATGGCTCTTATCGGTACACCCGTATCCTATCGACCGTGCCAAAAATTCATGACTGCCGATTTCATTGCGGATTATTATATTCCGCGAAAGTTACGCCCGCACTTGACTCTGTCACGCGTCTGACTACCCAGACTTAGTCCTTAACTACTGCGACAAAGTTTCCGCGCGAACACGAGTAATTTCCAGCGCGATAAAAACGAATGCGAGTAAACGAAAAGAAATACATCCACAATTTTTTAACGCTCGATAACTTTGTATTTAAAATTAAAATTTCAAAGATGAAGTCTGGTTGAAACTATATTTGAGAGATAAAATATTTAAATTGTCTATCTCTCTCTTTCTTATACTAAAATGATTCTAATGTTATTCTGTTTTGAAGGTGTTACTGCATTGTTAGAGTCTTGATTATTTACGAATCTCAGAAATGTTATAGCGTATCCGATTGGATGCACTGGTGCCATTAAAGCTGTCATACCTAATTCAACCCGAACAAATGACACGTAGTACATCTTTTATACTTGGGCTACACTACAGCGGCTTTAATGTGCACCAGATGTCCCAATCGAATTCGCTATTAATCTCCCCGATATTATTATGAATAAATGAGTCTCACTAAGGAATCCGTAAATGAAAAGAGATATAGAAGCACATTCTAGATGAAAACTACGGGAATTATGAGAATTCTGAAGAAAACGAGCATTGTTTCATCAGATTTGACAATAATCTGAAGGTATGACATAGTTTTGGATTGAGAGCAACCTAACACCACATGATGTGTTCACTCGCCACGGGGCAAACGAATTACACGTTGACTGGTTCGTTAGCTTGACCACGATTAATTGGTGCGGCGTAGTTATATAGATTGTTAGGATCGTTAGACCACCGAACGATCAAATAATTGTTTCAACTATTTGCACTCGGGTGTCGAGATTATTTTATTATGCGAGTAACGTTTCGTCACAAAGAGATTGAGAAAATAGGAATAAACGTAGAGTAAACCGGCTACCGAATGTAATTTCGTAGGATCAACTTTGGCGAGCCATCAAATCCATTTCTCTTAGATAAACAACTCATTTATACATTAACCAATTATTTCTATTAAAATGAATAATTCTGTCGCTTATATCTTTCTTTAAATCTCTTGCGATACATTTTTAAGTTACAACAGCCATTAACGTAATTCGTAGAGAGTGAAGAAACGTGTTTAAGGATTCGAATGTAAGATTGAAATTACCCAGTGCGCAGTACGGGATCGACGCGGTTCCTTGAACGAAATCCCTTCGATTCTTACGGCAATCATTAATTCAGGCTTGCACGAACGCCAGTGGCAAGAGTACAAATTCGATTACGAAGTTGTCCTTGCTATAGATGCACCTCTCGGAAACAGGTGATAGCAAACGATGATACGACGGTGCATACCGTATCGCCAATGCAATTTCGTGCACAGATTTTGAGTCGTCCCGTTGCTGCTTCACCTGTCTCTTTTACTCCGTCTCGCTCGCTCTCTCTCTCTCTCTCTCTCTCTCTCTCTCTCTCTCTCTCTCTCTCTCTCTCTCTCTCTCTCTCTCTCTCTCTCTCTCTCTCTCTCTCTCTCTCTCTCTCTCTCTTTCTCTTGTTCCATATTTGCCTTGGCTTTGAATGTCACATTTCCTCGATATGAGAATAGCGTCGCGAGGACGCGTGCACGGCAAATGGATAGAATATACCGCGGGATCCAATATCTTCCTTTTACCCTTCAATCCTCCCCTTTTCTTTCGGCTTTAGCATGCGTCCCTAGACGATTCCGTCCTACACATAACGTCCTTCACACTGCTGAAAGAGCGGGCCGTAACTGAACGTCAGGCAAAGCGCGAGCGGATAAAGCGAATACGGAGCGAGCAAAGCGTTTCGCGTACCCCGAAACGTTCACCTCACGTCCACTCAATTCGTCGTGTTCATAAATAAAGCCCTTGCGTATTATACGCCACCGCTGGGAATAACTGGGGCGACGCGTGCGAAAGAGGGAGAGAGAGAGAGAAAGCGGAATCGAAAGCCGTTTCCCGACGAAATGTAACGGAGCCACGACACCAGGGTGCTGTAGCTGTATCAATTCTATTTGCGTTTGCGGAAACGCGGAAAGGCTGTTGATTCAGTCCCCATCGATCCGTTGCGTTGAAAATTCACTTTCAGCTTGGTGCTACTAGGAGGCAGGGGAAGAGAGAAAGAAAGGGAGAAAGAAAGAGAAAGGAAAAAGACCGAGCTTTGTCGCGGCTGCCAGCGACATCCGCGTAATGGAGCGAGTTATTGGTGAAAAATCACTGTGGTCTTTAGATATTTACGAGGGCTTTCTCCATAGACGTAGATAAAGGCGCCCGTGCGCGCGCGCGCCTCGCAAAACTCCGCGTCCTTTCGCAATAGAGATACGTCTGTATAGAATTGTCGGGAAGTTCGCGGAGCGAAGTGTCGGCGCCGTCGTTGCTCGACAACGCCTGTTCCGCGATAAACACGTGCACCGTTTGCCGGTGACTCCTTGACACGAATAATCGCGATGCAAACGAGGAGAATAATGCATCCGCGACAGAAGGGAGCGTGGGCCGCACGCTTTCGCTAACGCGACGAAGTAATTTAGATATTAATTCCCACGGTATAGAACACGCGTTTCGATGTTACCCGATTAATAAGGAACGTTGCACCCCCGCGGCTCAAATTACTGAAAGTTCTCTGCGAAACTTGAAATTGCGCAACTGCCGGCAGATCTGAATAAATAGAAGTTGCCGGTTTGGATTAAGCGTCGTACAATGCCGCCGAGAAGGGCGGCGGGGGGAAATTTATCTTGCGTGTATGTACGTATGACCGGGGAAGGAAAGGAATTAAATTTGCACAAAGGGATGAGCCCTTTAATCCCTCTCAATGGATCCGGGAGATTATCCAAGCAACGAACGAACCGCCGGCCGTTTCTCAGATTGAGAGGAAAAATACGTGTGCAAACTGGTCGCGCTCATTCACGATAACGATCACTCGCGCCGCGTCAAGATCTGTTCCCGTCACTATTCGGAGGCTGGCGTTCATTGTCGATTCTTATCTCATGATCGTTTTGTCTTGAGATGCTGGTACGGTTCTGTGATTGGTTTAGGACGTTTTGAGACTCGAGACGATTTTAAACTCTTAAACTAGCGAGATATCCTCCCTCACTCACGCAATTACGTAAATATTTTTAGGGTGACACAAAATTATTAATTGAAGAAATAAAGATAAGGAAAGTTAGTCAGCGAGCAATAATATTAAATGGAAACAATAATAAAGATTTATTCGAGAATTAGAGAGGAAGTCTAAATGTAGAACGTTTCAACTGTACAAAGTCATATTTAGCTAAGAAATAAATTATTACGTGAAATCATGCATTACATGAAGAAATGCAAAATTAGAAACTATAATAATATAAGTTTAAGTATAATGTACTAAAGAAAAATATGGCAATTAAATTACATTTCTTTAGGGTGTTGTCATCACTTCACCTACCTATTTTGAAGTTTGACATACAAAATATAAGCAAATAAATAATTCGAATTAAATATATTAAATAAAAATTATTTTTTAAAAATATCCTTAAAAAAGTTAACGTTATCAAAAATTAAGAGAAGTTCTTTATTTTCACTGCAGTCTTATACACATTTTATTTTCTGTTATATTTGTACAAAATAATTTTATCTTTAAGCTTTAAAATATTTAATTATTACGCAAGATAAAAAAACACCAACTTTTTAAATTTTATTTTAATTAAAACTTTTATCAAAATTTGAAATACAAAACTATTGTGTACTGCCGCGAGTGTACTTCTGTAGATTTTTCTAGTGTTTTTGAGAGTTAAGTAGTACGAATCGATTCTAAGGATACCAGCCACACGTGAAACGTTGCTCTTTTCTCGTAAAGTCCCGCGTCCCGATGGAATTTGCGACGATTGTTCGAGCTCAATAGGACAAGCTCGAAAACGCGATGGACGAAGCGCAGGATAAATCCGCGAGGAATCCACGAAATTCGAACCGCGGAAGAATATCTATCATCCGGGGCGTGTCGATGTAATCTATTAAGCTGCGGAATATCGCGTTTCTCGATAACAATGAGGAGCGAGTCTGTTAATAGGGTAACGCACAACTCGCGTTTATTCAGAATTCCGGATAATTACGAACGAGGCAACGTTCCCCGATTAATTAGCTCTTTCGCGAAAATTAATCCACTTCAGGGCGAGGAAGGGGGTAGAAGGGGAGCGGGAAGGGCACAGTGCCTGCATGCCGACGCGTGGGATTTCAAAAGCAGCTCGCCAGCCAACAGCCTTCGAATGCATTGCTCTCATTTCGAGTGTTTAACGAGTAGATGCCTTATTAAAACTCGAAATACAAGCGAGCCATCGGCAAAGTTTTTTTTTTCTTTTTCTCTTCCTTTTTTTTTGCTCGATCGTACGCAAGCTTCAAATCCGCGTAACGGTCGTATTTTTGTACGAAAAAGGTACTCGCGCGGTGCTGGATGACACGGCGAATCGGGGAGGTGTGAGAGGGAGGGAGAGGGGAGAAAAAAAGAGGGGCTCAGAAATAGTATTGTGACAAAATACACGGACCGAATGGAATTTTCGCTCTGCAGAGGCAACCATAGGAATAACGGCCGATATTTTTCCGTCACCGGCGATGATTTATAGGAACGTGCGGCGCGCGGACGGTCTGGCCGCTGTCTTTACTTTTATTACGTGCAAACTATTTACAGACGCCGTTCATTAGAGGGAGTGCCTTGATCGAGTGGACTGAAAGGAAAGTAATGACGTTCCGGTAGAAGCTATCGGTAACATGGAACAAGGTCGTTAAGACCGCGTCTCGAGGATCCATCGATCTTCCGGTAGTCTCGTCTGCAACTGTCAGTTTCAGGTTGCTCGTTCGGACAGACAACGTCGGCGTGTCGTTTAGGGATCTGGTGACCAGAATCGACACGGAGGAAAAGAGAAAACGGTGATTTTTCAAGTCGGCGCCCACTCAAATTTTTTCGGAGGGGAAGAAAAAGAATTACTAGCCACTTTGTACCGTCATGTATTCTCGGGGACTGTCAACAGACGCTTCGTCGCTTAATATTTCAGCACGCCGATTTCTCGGCGAATTAAAATTTAATTTTTTCTGGAGCTCTTCGAAGTTTGATCTCTCCGCTCGCGGGATAATAAATGACAGCGAAACTTCTATGATGTCTACGAAGAGATAATGGAATCAACTTGAATATTTTTTTTCAGCGGTACATTTTCGAGATACATCTACTATTTGCCGTAATGATATAGCCGAGTCTTCCCTTGGCATGAAATAAACGTGACTTACCTTCTATCGAGTTGGAGTTGGAAACGAGCCAGAAATTATCGCTTTGATCCCGGTACTGGCGCGAGGTCGCGAATGCCCTCCATTAACCCTTAAAACATCCGAAAGTTCCGTCGTTAAGTTACGGTAGTAGAGTTTTACGGTTCGTTCCCGCATTGACGCACGTGCGTCTCACTTTCTTACTTAACATCGCTTCTTTATTTCTTTGAGATCGCTAAGGGTGAATACGAGCATTCCAGATCGTAAGCGTCGTACATTTCGCTTTAATACTCTGTAACTAGGAATGAATACCATGAAATTGAATAGCGTTTTAACTACTGTAATGTTATATTATAATAGATACAACATTAGTATAATTACACTAGCAAAAAAATTTTTTACAAATTGAACAAGAATGCCTTCTACGGTCGCAGCTAGGTCTTCGTGCTTGTATTGTTTGTGTGATTTTATATACTTTCCTCAAGTTCAATGAACTGCGCGCTGAATTAATTTTCAGTCATAACACAATTCTAAATTGAATAAGCCTAAGTAATATCACGTAGTATTAAATATTAACCCTTCCCCCCTTCCCTGAAAAAACTGTAAAGAAATTATTGCAAAAAATATCATTTTCAGGGGAAAAAAGGGTTAATATTTAATAATATTACTTAATCTTGTTTAATCAAGGATCTGAAAATAATTATAGAAAACTCATTGCAAAAATTATCACCCCATCCAGAGAAATATTATTAAGCCAATTCGAGATCTCCTTCAACCGAAAAATGGCTTTTCTTCTCATTTTTTATTCTCGTATCGCTCTAATATTCAACTTATTATTAAAAATAATACGACAGATGGGAGGAATTGATTCTAATATTTCTAATTTTAATATTATAAATGGCCTCCAGAGTTTCTTCATGATTACGGAGAGAGGGGCGGGAGCTACATTTCTCTGCACTTGTAAAATCGAGAAGCGAGCTCGTCGACACTGCACGAGTTCGAAACCCCGTTATCGAACATACATATATATATATCGACGCTACTCACTTCCCGCGATGCTTGCATGCGCAAAAGCACTCCAAGAAGGACATCGTCCTTCCCAGCGTGTAGCTTCGCATCTCCAACCTCGCGAGCTCTCGACGTCCATATTCAAACGCAGTTCGATGAACCCGGAAAAATGATCGGGGATGCGGCGAGAGAACGGTGCCGGCTGGATCGCGGCCAAGGATCTTCTCGCTCCTTTGATCGCGCCGCGCGCCAACCGGAATCGGGCCGCGCCGCGCCGCTGTACATTATCAATATCGGGTTCGTGCCCATCCTCCCGTCGAATCTCGCCGAGCGGCGCGACGAGACGCGCGAGAGAAGCGCGAAAAGCCGGGGAGTAAGTTAAATTGCGCCGTCGAAATGGGCACGGCTGTCGGTCGGTCGGAAGCCCATTTCCGATAGAAACCACCCCTCTTCCTTGTCAGTCAGGCGAGGTGAAGCCAGGCGTCCCCGTTATACCTATTTTCGGCCAATTCCGGATTGCGCTCGTCGATCCGCTCACGGGGAGAATTCCTGGATCGAGTCCGGCCCGAGAAGTATCTGGAATTGATTATTTGCGGGTATATCGGAATAGAGATCGGCGATGGAACCCCCGAAACGATGACTGCTACCTCCCGTTGCCTCCGGTAGCCATACGACAAAATTAGATCGCTGCAGTGAACTCCGCACTGCGGACTCTCGAGCCACGTCATGCATTAACATTTGAGCATCCGAAATGGAAAAAAAAACCCGATTAAACTTGAAAACGTACGATTCTCGGGAGAGGCGAAAAATTTCATATTTTATCATATCTGCGAGATATCCAATTTCACGTGCTGTAGAGCTTGCTCGAATTAATGCGAAGGAGTGACACATCTAATGAAATTTGATTTTAATTTTTTTTTTTAATATAAACATGCGGAAAAGGACTGCGTCTTTGAAATATCGTTAGTTCGATTATTCGGTCGGCAAATTGCGCAAGAAATTAGCTCTTTTAAGTAGGACGCTTCGTGAACTATGATTAATTCAAGGAGACACGCGTTTGGGACGTATTCATGAGCGCGATGCCTCGACGAGGAAATATGTTATTCTCTTCATTGATCTCATTGCTACTCGCTTGCTCGGTTGAGCACCGATTGAATATCTAACGATAGCAATTGGCATTCGGAGACAGTTTGACGTTTCGTTTCTTGGATAAGCATTCTTCATTCCTCATAATCCATATTTATAGATTCTCGAAACGTAACGAACGCGGGCGACACGAATCCAGTAATGATGCCTCTTCTCCCGGCTACGCCGGAGGACGGATCCGCGTTGAAATCCGCGCGCATAACTCCTCTTTTAGTCTTGCTTTACATATCTTCAAATGTCCGCGTTTTACATGCGGCGTATTACAAACCGACGCTAAATCTTCAGATGATCCGACGCGCGACGCGACGCGACGCCAGTGCACACGAATACACTTTACCTCGCGTAACGGAGTCGTCGAAACATTTACTCACGCTGCTTGCCATCAAAAAGTTTTAGCTGAGAGCGTTCTACGTGCGCGCTCCGCGTTTTCTTCAAGTACGTCGTAAAAGTACTTGCAAAATTACATTCTGTCACCGAAACAATTTGGCACGACGGGCACGTACGAGTATTGGCCGTTCCTTACGCAATTTCTTATTTCACGCACATTCGTGCGAACGCACGCAATATGCATAAGGTGCAATAATTAGAGTGCCGCCTTAAGACTTTTATATCCCAAGTGAAATTTAGTACGGTAAAAGATTTGTTATTTTAACGGCGCAATATATTATTATGTGCGCATTAACAGTGCAGTAAAAACATCTAATTAAAAATAATCTTGCTAACTTAATAATAGTATTTATATTAATAAAGAACTTTTTTTCAAAACGAGAGCATCACGCATTTGTTTCATTAATATTATTATCGAGTTAACAAGATTATTTTTAATTAAACTAATACTAAATGCAACATTATTTTTTTCCGCGCTCAGATTTTTGAGATGTCATATATTTCAGATAGAATAAAATGTCAGTTTAAATCCCTTTCGATATCTCGGACATTATTATACCTTTTGCTACCGTTAATATATTCGATATCAATTTTGACAAAAATATTTTCATTCAATTTCGCCGTGGCAACTGAATGTCACGCTCGTATGAATATATGATATAACGCCGAGATAGGTCCTCGTAAAATTGTAGCCGTATCTTAGTTTTCCATTTCACTGCATTAGTATTGATCTGCGACCCGTGCTGCGATTGCACGGCCGATATGCCACATCGCTACATTAACAGTTCCCATCGATGTTTCCCTCATCCGAGAAAGATGGAGAAAAGAATGGGAGAAAGAATCGCGCGAGAGAGGGAATTCCTTTTGTCTTCATTCGTTTCAATTAACTGATAGCCGCGGCAATACGGTCTTTGCCTCGTAACAAAAGTTATACTTGCGCGAAACACGAGTGCGCCAGAGGAAACTTCCTATTAACTATTTATACACAAATAAGTTATTAATTTAATAATAATAATAATCAGTTGATTCAACGAAGTAGAAATAATGAGAAGACTTTTGCGCGGGATAAAAAGCGTATTTCAATAATAATCGATAACGAAACGCCGCTCTCTCATGGAAACTTAATCCAATAGTAAAAAATTTAATTCTCTGGCTTTATAAAATTCTCCATTTATAACGCGTTTATTCATCATTCCGCTCGTAAACTCGCGCGAGACCGAGGGCGACGTATAATTTTATCAACTTTAATCGCCAATATTGACCGCGACGATTAATAATCATCGAACATTTCATTTGTATAATGACGTATTATCACGTCCTCGAATTAGCAAATGGAACGATTTTACGCGAAATTTTCACTGCTTAAATGATAATTAGTTGAACTCGGGAACATTATACATTACCGGAAACGGTATCATATATACATAATTAGGTCATGGAGAATTAATGTCTCGTTTGCGCTGTAGCGCCGAGACAGATCGCGTGACAGATGTTGCGCGATAACGCGGCGAAATTAAGAAACGGCATTAGAGTTAGAGCAATTAGAATATCATCACGGGCATTTATTGAGCAACCGCCGCGCGAGAATGTACATCCTAATAGAAATTAATGATTGCAGCGAAGCTGGACGGCGTGAAGACTTACATGCGGATGAGGAGGGTACCGAATCATTTGCAAGTTAAAGTTATCAAGTGGTTCGACTACTTGTGGCTGACGCAGAAATGCTCCGACGAGGAAAAAGCAGTGAGTTGTCTTCCAGGTAAGTTCTTCCCGCTTTGCTCGTATAAACGTCAAAATAACTCGAATGAGCGGCGTTTAATTTGAAAAACAACCAGAAATTATAATACAATGCAGGTTGAAAGCCGAGAAGATACATCCGCGATGCGAACTTGAAGCTTTTTTTTTCCCTCTTTTACACGGAAAACGCTCTCGTGTACCTCTTGTTATTTTTAGCATAAGTGATTTATGAAAGCTGAATAATGCAATTAACGCAAACGTAATTAGTTATTTTTATATGGATCATTTATCATCTCTTCACCCTGTAGTTATCGTTATTAATGCGCAATATAGAAGAGCTGCGGACGCAAATTTACTTTCATAAGCGCGAGATATATGAAAATCCGGCGCCGCGATGTGGTCGTAACTTTATGATATTTATATAAGTCTGCAGAATCTATGCAGGAGCGGCCAGGTGAAGCTATTTCGCGAGCGTGTAATTTAACGCACGTGTAATTAATGTAACTTCGTCCATTGCAAATTCTGAATAAAGCTTTTCATTTTTAACTACAATTTATTAGTCAAATAACGACGGAGTTGCGAGTTACGCGCGGGGGCCGAGTGTTTACGAGCGAATGAAACGATATCGCCGCCTTTCGCCGGTGTTAGCGTATATAATTTCACGGGAAACATTTGATCTCATAACCGCGCGCACTGGTAGGATCCGCAAACTAAAACGCGAGCAAAGCGACGCATAAGCAGGCTACGTGTACAGCTGCCGACATCGTTGCCCTTTAATGCAAACCACACGAGAGTAAACGGTCGTAGGGGCAAATTTTCGCTGGGGTGTCTCTTTTCTCTTGTAAAAGAGGAGAGATAAAAGTGCGCGCTGAAAGTTCCCCCCGACTTATCCGAAAATTATAATTTATTCTGCTCCCCGTGCTCGTTAAATCCCACCTATTTGTGAGGAATGCAGTAAACAAATTGCGTAAGCGGAATTTGCATAGTAAATAGGAAAACAGGTCGATTTGTATGTTGTACCAATATGTGAGTGCATTACTACTATAATAGAATGAAATTAAATTGTATAATAGAACGAAATTAAATTGTGACAGATGAATCTATCGTGCAGCAATTGTCAACTTTCTCCGATTTTTAGTAACGTGCTCGCGATCATATCAATTAATAAGCACGAGCATTTATCCTTGGTAAACTTAATAACCTCTTTTTACTACTCGCGTGTAAGGTGTAAAAAATGCATAAATGTAGGAAAATGTATTTCTGAACCGATTGTTAAAGACGACTCGATTATTGGAATGAAACGATATTTCTGCTGGGAATTCCCCCACTAAAATGCTAGTAACGCAGCGTAATAATGATTCTATCGCTCGCGACGCACTATAAAAGAGACTATATGCAGCATAAAATGCAGTGTGTATAGAAGCAAATAAACTGGAAGGAACAGGGACCCACGGTCTACGCCGGGATAACATAAGAGGACTCGCAAAATTTATTGCATGAGATATATAAGAGTGCTTAACGCGAAGTCAAGCTCCCGCTAAGAGGAAAATTATCAGGTTTTTTCCCCTTCCTCGAAGCTCTCGCGATCTCTCAAAAATGTTTTCTTTTGTGAAAATATCATCTAATTTTTTTACACACCCTCATGCGTGTAGCGTGACGTAAAATTTTCAATCGTTTCCTTTGTATTCTTCTTCAGCGACTTCTTTATAATCGCTCTGCTTGCAACGGCGAGAAGGGATCTCCATAATAAAGCAGAGGGCTTTTACATTAACCACTCTTCCGCGAGTCCCTTTGTTTCTTAAACTGAGGAAAATGTATTTCGTATCGCTCCTTTTTTTCTTCACTTCTCGACCACATTGTATAACCCGTTTCTCAAGTCGTACTCATTCCGATTCTTCTCCCCTCAGTTAATGGGAGAAGAATCGGAATTTAGATATAGTTAACGCAGTCTAGAACGCAGAATGTTAAAGAGGGAACGAATGGCCGAGGAGGCAACGGTTATTATTTCACCGCAAAAGCGGAATGCGCTTTTCAAATGAGTTTCCCCCGGGAGTAAGAGTGAGGAACGGCCCGGACAACATCCTGGAAATCGTTTCGTTCGAATGGCGCGCATTTCTCATGCAATAAACCTGCTATAAGGCGCGAGTTGTAAAGTCTCCAAGTGTAATGCACGACATAACGAGGAGTTGGAAATTGAATATTAGTGCGAAATGAAAAATTGTAGGCCATTATGACGCGAAGGTTTTCGTATACGTATACGTCGTTTAATCGGCCATAACTCGAGTGATAAAGTTCCAGAAATGATATCAGAGTCCAGACTAGAACGTTTCCGCATAATGCTGACATTTCTAGCGAATAAATCTAGTTTAAATTTTCAAAATGCTTTATAATTAAATATTTCAAAAAATTTTAAATTAAAAAGACTCTCTCGAAATTAAAAATTAGTTATATTATTCATTTTTTTTTTTTTAACATAAAGTTCATTTCGTCGATTTATCAGAATAAATGTAGCCCGAATAATTTTTCTTTTCTAATTAATAATGAAATAACCTGTAGCACTGTATTCACGTGTAATAAAACAATTGGTACGGACATTTTTTGCGCGGCGGTAATAATTGGATTATATCGACACAGAGACGAGAGCAATTAGGCTGCATTACGCGTTAATAAATTGGGAAGAGGCATATCGATTGACGACAAAATAACATAAAAAGCAAAAAATGCGAACGCGCTTCCAATACTTACAACAGCTTGCATAATTACAATTAACGTTAATTTGCGGAACTTAGTGCTAATTACGCAGCTGCATTGCCGCAGTAACAATAGTAACGTCGTAGCATATTGCGCACTTATATGGTTGATGTGCTTCAGGGTTAACTACCAATTCGTGGTACACGCTCGGGTTGTAATTATCTCAGCAACAATAGTAACAATATGTATGCTTCAATTAATCAAGGATTTATGCAAGAAATAATGTCAAGTTGATAAATTTTATTTTGCAAAGCTGCCATTAGTCTGCAAGAATATAATTATTAATTAAATAACCCAATATTTATTACGATAGTCGTTTAATGAAGTATATTCGCGTATTGATACCAATATTAATTATTATACAAATAGTATTTTCGCCAAGAATGTATTTGCACGGTAACAGGGGACTGTCACGAAGCCGAATCATTATCATTTAATCAAAAAGATAATTAGGTTTAAACAACATATAATTAATAATTGTAATTTATATTGATAAATCTCTCTGTACGTATTACAAAAAGAACGCAAAGGATATTGAAATCGGTATTTCGGCTTTACAATGAAAACTGTTCTAAATCATTATGAGTTTGTGCGGAAATATTAATAATTTTACATTCGAGATAATATTATAAACGATATATCACGGACGCTGCGCATCTATCGATTATTTATCTGTAGAGGAGCTCGCTTTTAATTAACAATTTTTTAATTGGTCACTTAATTACGATAGGAATTTTTTACCCTACCCGCAGATAAGTACAGCAAAGTTTTCTGCCTAATGAGATACGTCACTTTGATAAAAACATCCCCTCTTCTCAGAATGGTTTTACAAACTTTAAAATTTCTGGCGAAGTTACTGCGCAATGTAGCGCAAACAGAAGCAGTCGTCTGGCGTTCGGCGATTTTCATCCCTTGTTGAACGTTGTTCAACGTAAGTTGTTGCGCGCAAAAAATTTCACTACCGCTCGTCGCGAAAGAAATTTTAAACATCAAGCGGGAAGTATATGAAATAACGGAAGAAAACGAGGGGGTGCATTGTGCGAATTTTTAAAATTCTAAGTTAATTAAAAATGAATATACTTTTTTTACACGTTATAACGACCCGCCTCGACCGTACATATTGCATTTTCAGCACGTTCTGCAATGGCGAAAGTGCGAATTGCTCTCTCCAGAATTAACTCTGGTTCTTCGATCCTCCTTTTATTTTTTTTTATGTTCCGCACTAATCGTCTGGTCCCCTCTTTGTAGATAAGCTGAAGGCAGAGATCGCGATAAACGTACACCTGGACACGCTGAGGAGGGTTGAGATCTTCCAGAACACGGAGGCTGGCTTCCTGTGCGAGTTGGTGCTGCGACTACGGCCCGTTCTTTTCTCACCTGGCGACTACATCTGCCGCAAAGGTAAAGTGCGCCTGTTCATCTTTCTTCCGAGCGGCTATTTCCAATAGAGTAGAGTACTCGGAGGCATTAAGCCTGATTCAGACTATCAATGAGGCTTGCCGATCGTCCAACACTGTTGGATTTTGGGCGAGCCGCTCGAGCTCCATCGATTGGTTGCTGCGTGCAGTCTGAATCAGGTTTTAGGTTTTCGAGCGTGTGTGTTTTATAACATATACTTTACGTTGCGAGCCACTTCAGCGAGAAAGAATTAACATCGTAAATTAGGATTTAAATAAAAAAAATGCTGTTAAATGTCCCATTGTTAGCAGTCGACTTTGCTCATCCCCATTGCCGTTTACGATCTCTCGGGGATGCGAGCCCCTAAACAACCGAGTCTTCTTCCTATTTCTGCTATTTCTCCCTGGATTTGGTCTGTCCTGCTTATGAAAGCACGCAGTGCTGGAAGCACGCCAAACGATGTACCGGGGGCGTGAAAAATGATTGCTCCCGCACTCTCTCCCTTTCTATGCCATCCTCGTCACCCGAGACCGTCGCTGGTAGGCGAATATTTTTATTTTACGAACGAAAAAGTGACTGCGGCGCTCGTTATCAACGCTATAGAAGGAAGTACGAGCCACTCTCTCTTCTCCACGTAACTACTTTGGTAGTCCAGTTGCATAGAGAAACGGCTCGTAAATTCTAACGACTGACACCGCCATTCAACACACAGCTTCCGAAAACCTAGTTCTTTTACAGTCACAGCAGAATTCAATATCGTCAAAAAAAAAGCTGAGGATGATTTCGTCCGTTTCTATGACTATTTATGTCACATAAAAATGATTTCTTATTTTATTTTAGTCCTTTTTGGCCGAAACGTCTTTCTTCTACATTTATATTTGTCTTCTTTATGAAAAAATTCAAGTTTATTTAATGACGCTTTTTGATTAATACCACCATCCAATACACAGATGAAAATCTATTTTTTTTAAACAACGGAATTCAATATTCTTAAAATAATTAAAAACGATTTTATCCATTCATGTGACTATTAATGGTAGAAAAATGATTTCTTATTTTATTTTAATCTTCTGAAATCGAATATTCTCTTTTCTCTTAACCCATATTAGTGGAAGAATCAAACTTTTTTAAATTAACAATTTTATTCAAGAAATAATTCTTTTATCGAAAAACTTTAACGACATCGCCATTTAATACACAATCACCGAAAATCTATTTCTTTTACGAATGTAGCAGAATTTGATTAAAAAAGGTTAAAGATGATTCTATCGTACGGCTATTTTATGTTAGAAAAATAATTTATTTTATTTTAATCTCCTAAAGTCAAAATATCATTTCTTTTTTCCGAACTGATATTTGTCTTGTGGAAAAATCGAAGTTTATTTAATGGACAATTATATCCAGGAAGCATTTATTCTTTTGGTATCAAGAAAATTTGAATGGAATGGAATTCGTTGAAAAATATGGTTTCGCTATCTTTCTTTGAATATTTATGGCGCATACAGAAAACTCTCCGTGTTGTATCCGCGTCGTAGATCGTGCACAAGTAAAAGCTTGCACCGTTGCCTGGTACTTTTGTCGATATATTTAGTATTTGTTCGCGATCCATAAGCGTTCATAGGAGTAATTTCAGTTTGTCGAGAACCGAATCGTCTTTCCCGCGGATCGTTTGCCTTCCATCCACTTTATCCTTTCTCGACGGGGTTTCTTTTCACTACCGGCGAAATGGCCGCCATGTGCACGTAGGAATGCGGAGAGAGAGAGCAATACCTCCCCTTTGGTGGGTAGCTGCCCTCCGTGCATTTTTCCGTCGCTGCATCATGTTGCGCGATTACGGTCGGAATTATGGCTTAGCGTTACTACTTGCCGGACAAATGACGGCCGTTCTCCTGTTGCGCTCTTTTGTACTATCTTTTATTAAGGTCAATTGCTCCAACGTCAATTAATTATAACGATATTCTTTCTGTTCACACTCTAGGAAGAGACAAAAAAGCTATCTGGATTGTGTCTACACGCGTGTTTATTATAAAACTTATTGGTTCTTAGCTTTATTTGATCCTTTTTTTATTCTCATTCCTATACTAAAAAAAAGAAAAGAAAATACATTGTGATTAATAATGACGAAAGTCAGATTGACGAAATGATACGAGCACGTTATTATCTCTTGTCGTATACCTTGAGATACATAGACTAACCTGCACTTCGACCAATGGCGCTGGCAGCTTATTATTTTTATAGACTCGTAAAAAGATACTGCATAAAAAGAGCTAAAATTTATGTTAAGTACATTCACAAAACTTTTTATTTCTCAGAGTGAGGGAAATACGACTTGTATCGTTGTTCCTTTATACCGGCTTTATTATCGGAGATTACGAAGAGCGCCGAGATACGTAGACTTGTTTAAATTGGAGCCACGATTAAGCTTAGCCTATTAACCTTGATTAAGTCAGAGTCAAAGATAGAGACGCAATCAACGGATTAATTAGCCTGCGCTTAGATGTGACTTTTATGCGATTGCAGGTGAGGTGGGAAAGGAGATGTACATAGTGAATAGGGGCCGACTGCAGGTGGTGGCTGACAACGGGAAGACGGTGCTCGCCACCCTTAAGGCGGGTTCCTACTTCGGGGAGATCAGCATTCTCAATATGGGGACCGCAGGTAAAGAGTGCGGTAAATATTCCAAACGGACCAGGGGCCCGTGAGCTGTCCCCCTTCGTTTTTCACGATCACGTTTTCACGTTTCACGTTCTTACCACTCTGTGAGAGGGCAAGCCGTCGAGCCGGTATGAGCCGATCTAAAAACGATCTCTCTAGCAATTTTTCACTATCTCTCTTTTTCTCGCAGACTTGTCCCACTTGTCGATTTTCACCTTTTTTAATAGCGATCGACGTTCATGCAACGACGTCCGCGCGGTGAACACAAGATTAATGTATACGTACACCGATTACTAACATGTAAAAGAAACTAGTTTCAAACAATAGGAATATTAATTATAACTTGGTTTCGAGAAATATTAATCCTTGAAAATTTCTGTTTAATAAAAATTACACATTTTCCTCATTACAATTGGAATAGAAGCAACAGGGGTTTTCCTTTTATAACAGAGGGAATAAATTTCCTCACTAAATAAAACACATCGATGTTTGCGTGCATCCGGTTACTATTTCCTCACTAAATTATACATGAACATTTGCGCGCCTCATTATTATTTATTTAATTAAGAGCGATACGTTTCTTGTTGCCGACAGAAATATCCCGACAATACTATTATCTCGTGTTGCTCTTAACTATTCCAATCTGCATACAGGAGATATAATATAGGTACGGATAAGTTTTACATTATTAAAAGCTTATTTCCGGGTTGTTATCAAAATTAAGCATAATTACACTTTAAACGTAATTAAAACGTAAATTTAGATTTACGCAAATAGTAAATAAACAAGCAGGGAATTAAACGAGTTTCAACCTGTCCGTTATATCACGGCCGTCATATTATATTCTCTCAAACACACTGAAAGACGAGCTTTATCTAATTTAACTGGTGATTGATGTTGCGTTATCTGCCCTACCGTGGACAATTTCGCTAGCTGTATAGGATGTTTCCCCTATTATCGTCGGATTTGTCGCGAAATTTATGGCACGTATAATCATTGCAAATTTAGTGCGAAATTTAACTATTAACGGTTCGTGAGGTTTTTCGCGCGTTTCACTCAAATGTGAAACACGTCGTTTGTTTAAACGTCAAATGGAAATCAAATCAACAGCCTTAGAGAGTAGAAATAAGATAAAAATATCTTTTCATAGAAGAATTTTGTACAGACGTGTGTATAAACAGATATCCGATACGGACAGGTATCGACGAATGCCGAGACAAATGAGTTTCGGTGAATGAGATTAATTTCGTCGCCCAGTGTTCTATCAAACGGCCGAACAACAGCCAGCTCACGGCAAACTCAAATATAGTAGCCATTCGCATTCGCGGCGCGCGCGTTGACAAAGGAATTAGCTGGAAAAATATTTTCTCCCGCTTATATTTTTGTTTTGAACAATATAATGGACGTGAGACGAAAACCGGCTTTCGCGCGGCGCGGCGCCGCGAAATCACTCGTGCGTCTTCCAGGATTTCGCCGCTGCTCGAGGCTATCGAACTTCGCTGCCGCGTATAAAAAAAAAAAAAAAAGGATTGGCAATGCAAAGTATCGCTTCAATTTCTCTGCATCGACAATTCTATTGCCTTCCGCCTGTCAGGACAGAGTGCCCATTCGGGTTGCGCGGGATCGATGGCGGGTCTCATTCTTGTTTTCGAGGACCGGGATTTCCCCTCGAGCGGCTTTCTCTCTCTCCTCTTTCTCTCTTTCTCTCTCTCTCTTTTTCTCTTTCTCTCTCGTCAAGACGAAAAAAATAAGCGTTCAACGGCCGCCAGAGCGCATATAAAGAGTCGCCTCGGAGAGGCGGCACGAACTTTATTCTCCTATCGAACTCTCTTTCAGAGAACTCTTTTTTCCAAACGCGTCGGCGAACATTGCATTCGCTTTCGCCATGAAAAAGAAACTTCGGGGGCTAATAAGAGTCGCGTTTCGGGGGCCCCTCCCTCCACCTGAATGATCTTAATCCGCTTTAAATTGAATTTCCTCCTCCCCGTGTATTTTCAGAGAGCTCGATTCCCTTCGCCGTTATTAAATTAAAAGAATTTAATCTTCCACGTTGCTCTATATTTTTTATGAAATAGTTTGATAAAGAATTTTGCCCCCTTATTTATGCCGGCGGCTACGCCGGCTTATCTTTTTAGCAAACACACGCAAGCTCTATAACTCCGCTACCGTATTGTACCTACGAAAACCGGCCAATGTTGTCTCGCGAAAGTGTAAAAAGCTTTTTCATATGCTGTTACTCGCAGATAACAGCGACGCCCGTCCGTTCCAGGGATCTAATGCCGTCGATTCCGCGGGCGTTTTTCATGCGCGTGCGAACCTACCGAATCGCATTTGAATTTCGTATTGTGTTTGCGCTGGGTCAGAAATTTTATATAATACTTTGCTTATTCAGTAAACAGTAACGGTTAATTGAATTCCGCAAGCGCACACGCGGCGGAGTCCGTCGTTGCGAGAGCGTCGACGCATCTCGAATAAGGCCCGTGACACGTATTGCCCTTTAGTCTCCACCCTTCTATCAGTCTTTCTCTCACGGCTACTGTACTCCATTTTTTTTTATTTTTATTTTTTTATTTACGATCGACCGGAACGACCGACCGAATTATGACGCACGTCGTAAAGTATCAGATTGAGAGCTTTCCTTTCTTTTTTACGGCGCGGATCACCGCGATACTTTTGGCAACACCCGCGTGTTTCCGAGAGAAGAATAAGATACAAAGAGATGAGATACGAACCGAGCCGTATCGATAACGTATCGAAATTCTTCATTAGCCCTTTCTTTTTTTTTCTATCCGAGGACGCGTGTAAGTGCATGTCAGTCGGATGAAATGACAGACGGCGACTCAGCCCCTCGCAAGGCGTACCGGTCGATAAGGTTTTGACGAATCATATTTTTGGCCAATCGTGCTCATAATTTCTATATTTCGCTTTCGTAGCTCTGTATAGAAGAAATCGCTTAGAAATGGATCGATTCTCTCTCTCTCTCTCTCTTTCTCTCGGGTCCATTTCCTTAGTCTCGCCCGTTTCAGCATCGCATCTTTGACTCTCACAATCGGTGCTGCCACGTCACGCTGGGACTGTCACATTTCTTTTTCTTGTACCATTTGCATTTATTGATTGTTATCTATTATAACTGAGGGACGGCATTTGTAAAGGACCGATTTGGATCGCTTGTTTTAAATCGATCGATGGTTATTTGTAACTTTGACGCAGGTGAACTCGATCGCCCGTGAGGATTGTCATTACGCGCGACCGTCGTTTACAAATGCCACCCGTACGAGCATCTCCATTCTCACACGCGGTATTACCATTTTACTATTCATTGCACCATTCGTATCTCTCTCACAATTTGTCGCCATTACTCCCTGACGTAGGCTCTTATTGGTAATTGTAATTTTTACTGCTGTGATGCGTGCTGATTTCATTACGATTGTATTGACCTGCATTCGGATCCGCCAATTATTACCAATAATTATATATATATACATGTATACATTCACACACACATACGTATATACACACGATTATAGTAGTTTCTAGTATCCTTTATCTTAGCTAACTTTTTTAAAAATTCAAGTATAACTTTGATTATCTCCATTTATTTGTGAAGGAAGATGGCCGATTTTGTTATCTTGCCTTTATTATCCGAATATACGTGCAAAGAGAATAAATTAATACATAGAGAAAAGCAAAATGGGCTACCTCCCTTCAGAAATACATATCCACTCTCAAGTATTGATACACCGTCCATTGCAAATATATTTACGTTATATATGACAAGTGAAATCTGACACAAACGACGACGAAAGAAAATCTCGCTGCGAAAGAAATTACAGCGAGCGTACCCATTCGTTAAAACTGAGATGTACAGTACCACAGGAAATAAGGTAAAATTTGCACGTGTCGTCTGCTCATCCGTAATATGCATTATCGTGAAAACGTTGTCAATTAAGCGCGGAGTCCTCCGCCGAAAACGTACAACGAAATCGCCATCTGATCGTACCGCAATCGAATAACGATCGCAAAGCTGTTACCGCCATCCCAGCATACACGCTACTTTGTAACGTGACACGTAGACATATTGGAGCATCGAAATTTCACTTTAACGAAGCACCTCGCGAATTCCGAGAAGATAAAACGCTCGTAGGCCGTTTATATCCTTCATATTTTCATAACGTGTCGGCGTCTGTTTGGGAAAGGAGCCGTCTGAAATATTCGGATATTCGAGGAATATAGAGGCTGAATTCCCATCCGCTAAATTTCTTCGATATACATGGTTAACAATTCCGAGTGTGTTACGGTATTCGAAGGCGAATGAAAGGCGTGGAAAAGCGGTTTCAAGTTGCGTTCGAAACGTGAAAACTTTTTGAATAATATAGGGAAGAGTTGCCAATTGCGTACCACTTAAGCTATTTTTTTTATTATATTTTGCATTTGGTGCTATATTTTAATGCAAATCAACGTTCAAAATTGTAGCTCGATGAATCATTTATTATTAAACCTTTCGGTAATAACAAATTTATTTATTCTATATTTTTTTGTAACATGCTGGGAAAGATATGATTTAGAAAACCTGTTGTTTAAAGCGTATCTATGGTCTCTTAAATCGTATTGTTTTCAAAAATATCAAATTTATAAATTAAAGTAATTAAAATAATAAGAAACCATTGACTGATATTTATTTTATTAATAATTTATCGAAAAAAAGCAATCAAATATTTAATATAAAACTGGTTTAAATTTATTTTTCAATTGACACAAATTTTATAATAATCGTAAATATGTGTATACAATGAAGGTAACAAACCTTTTCTCTTTTATCGAAAATGTACCAGTTTAAAATAAAATTGCATAATTACGTTATGAGCTACATTAGTTGACGAAAAATTTACATCAAATATACCTGATTTTTCTTAAATGATCTACAAAACAAAATGAAACTTGTTAAATGTTTGTCTACATTGCTTATTTCTAATTTACTTTTTATTTTTGTTTTACTTGCATTGCTAATATAAAGTAAAAATGTAAAACGTTGAGAAAGATGCGTTCTAGGAGACCGGTACGCGTTCAGCAACTTTTCCCTATGGTGCAAACTACTATGACGGCGAGCTATTTACAATTCTCATCGTGATAGAGGAGGCACACGCCACAATTAGTCGGGAAAGCTAACGCGGACGCGGAAGCATAATTTTCAATCAACGGCGGAAGAATTTCGCCTTAAGCTTAATTATTACAATTTGTATTACGGCTCAGGTGCATTCGTAGCATACTAATGAAGCGGAACATCCGAATGTAACATTTATCTAACGGTTAAATCTTCCCCCGGAAATTTATAAAGTTTTGCTCGATAGCGTCTGTTATTGCTACGTTTCAGACTCGCGGCGCGCACGTCTGTAGTCTAAAGCAATTACGCTCTTCGTTACCTTGTTAATTACGCGCCCTTTTACGCCGGTATATAAAATATCGTTGACACCAATTAAAGTTGTAAACAATGGCGCGGCCGCGTCATTATCACATTCTAGGCAAACTACTTTATTAGCCTGGTCTGCGGAGTTTTGTTTCTTTTTTTTCCGTATGCCGGAAGCTAACTGCATTCCATTCCGCGAAAAGCCGCAACTATGCGGAAAAACACGCTCGGAAGCGGATAAATAAGTGCAAACGCCGTAGAACAATTCGTACCCGCTATTATCCATCAATTTATTCAGCGAACAAACGCCGAACGTTTAAACGTCTCTCTGACAGAAAAAAAATCGAGGAAACGAACTGTGCGGCCTGTAGCGATTAGCATAGAACGCGAAATCGTAACGGATCCGATTAATCGAAATTACTGTATTTTTACGGGCGTAGAATAACGTGAAAGGATCTTAAAGAAACAGCTCGCGCGCGCATGGAACGTATCGGG
Source organism: Solenopsis invicta (assembly GCF_016802725.1). Classification (NCBI taxonomy): domain Eukaryota; kingdom Metazoa; phylum Arthropoda; class Insecta; order Hymenoptera; family Formicidae; genus Solenopsis; species Solenopsis invicta. The sequence continues at coordinate 4,275,891 of NC_052667.1, forward strand.
CGTGCAATCGGTACCGCGTGCAACCGGGAAATGAGAAACGGGGCTCCTGTGCTGTAGGTAAAACGGCGGAACGATCGACAAGATCGATCACGGTGCGGTTACATAAGAAAGCTTGATGCATCCCGATAACCAATAAATGGCTACATCGACGCAGGTAACCGGCGAACAGCCAGCGTGCGCTCGGTCGGCTACTCGGACCTCTTCGTTCTCAGCAAGAAGGACATGTGGGACGTGCTCAAGGAGTATCCAGCTGCCAGGGTGCGCCTTGAAGCCATCGCAGTCAAGAGGCTGGAAAAGTACAAGAGAGCTCCTCTGGAGAAAGGTGAGTCGAGCTTAAGTCTTTTTCTCTCTCTCTCTCTTTTTCTCTTTTCTCGCTCGTATATAATTCAAGTATATAAAAACAGCTATCATATTTCTTCACGGCGCCTGATAAATACGGCAACTCGATGAGGAAATTCCCCTCTCGAAATCATGCGAATCGGAACAACTTTCGAAATTCTCCTCGACGAAGTTAAAAAGCTTTTAGCCCGGAAATAGTCACCTGGGGTGTTTTCACACTTCACAATGTCGGAAAAATAAAGAATAGCTCACGTCGCAGCAAATTTTTTTACTGATCCAAAATCCATAACTGCTTCTCACCGAACGAGAACTTTCGAGACTCAATTTGTACAATAAAAACAAATTGAAAATGACTCACCTATTCTGTAGTACTGATCCGTTAAAACTAATTGGTATACCAAATTTAGTAATAGTTACTAAATCTTTTTTTTTTTCAATTTAAAAGATACCGCAGGGATAATCGTTTATGTTGTAATAAAATTGAAAAAATGTCGTATAAAATTGAAAAAATTATATGAGCTGAAAAAGTATAATATAAGCTATTAATATATTTGAGAAAAGGAATTTTTTAATCTTAATAAATAATTATTTAATAAGTACTAATACAATATTTATTTACGATACATAAATATTTACTCTCTATAAGAAAAAATTATTAAATAAAATTAATGATACTAAATACATACCTATATATTTGCATTTAGTAAATATTTTATTAGTACTATTTCGAATAAGTATTTATTAATATTTAGTAATTTTTTTCTCAAATATATCTACATTTCTGCAATACAAAATATTTTAGATCACATTTGTCAAAATGTTTTTTTTTACTTTTATTGAAAAATACTTTATATAAGTTTTATATTTATATAATATAATAAGTATAATAAAAAGAAACCATTTGTAATGACACTGCAAAATATATTTTATAGCGATTTAAAATAAGTTGTTATGATATAAAAACTTATATGATAGCGACTTATTTTAAATCGCTATAAAAATGGATTTTATATAATATATCACGTTTCTTCTAATAACTATATTCTATGAATCTTTAAATATTCTCGAGTGATCGTTTATGCAAAAAAAGGTGACTTTTCCCAGATTAGAGATGTCTCAACCAAATTTCCCTTTAGACTTAATAAATTTAGACTTTGCAACTAATGATAACAAAAAATCGGATTTGCAAAAGTTCCCGATTATCCTGACGAATCCTGATTACGGCAACGTTGTCTCGTTTTATTTGATGAAACTCTAACGAACGGAAAAGCTAAATTAACGAGTGAAACGTACGACATTCAAAAGAAAACTCTCGCTCTTTCCTCTCTATAATTCGGTTTTCTCGTTACGTCCGTCTTAGGCGTGTCTCGCGAACGATTCGAAGATCGCTCGCGCGAGTTACGCTACATTCGCGAAACTAGTATCCGGAAATACGCTTAAAACTCCCTTTTCAATTCACTCGTTCCCGGAGTTGCACTGAACGGGTTCGAATACGACTGTGAACGCGTGGCGTCTTGCGAACAGCTTGGCGCACAACCGAAACGCCCCGAATGCCTGAAACTTTCCTCGTTACCATCGTTAAAATAGCTAGACTCGCGGAAGTTTACGTGCCCTCGGCAAGGTAAGTTCTTCGGGGCGCGGATGCCATCCGGAGAACTTCGAACCGAGACCAAGAATAGAGGATTCCATCAAGATATGCTCGTCGCTGCTACGGCGCATTAACGAATTAACCGTTGTAGAACGTTAGGCTGGAGTTTCCAGCATAATAGTCGTTAAGGATATCTTTGAAGCGGATACCTTGTATCGTATCCCCGTAACATCCCGGAGAAGAGAAGCTGCAGATTCTACCTGCTTCAAAGCTCGTTACTTTTTTTCGTTGAAGTGTCTCAAAATTTAGCTTCAGATATAATCTAAAAATAATTTTGTTAAGCCAGGATTAATTGCGTCGAACGCTCAAACTGGTCGCTAGAAAGCTCTGAAGCTCTTTTTGCAGTCTTGCTTCCTGCATATAACAATTCGGTGATATAACAAAATTATTTTCAAGTATGTATGTACAATGTCTAACTTAAATGTCAGTAAAGCCGTTCTCGTCTGTGTACATTCCACTTTCTTAAAATTAATGGTCAAAAGTTTTATTTCAACTCTCAGAGAATTTATTTCGAAAAATATTTCCAGTCTTCAATAAAGAGGTATGTTCGAGCGGGCTTTAATAAGTTTTTCATCATTTGATTAAGTGCTGCTAAAGTCTTCTTTGCAAAAACTTGAATTAACTTTTTATTAGCCTGCTCGATCGAGATTAATTTTCTCGTCTTTCGCCATATAAATTCTAATTTCGCTACGTGGCAGAGGGTAGCGTTAAAGATTAACGAAGCGACGTTGCGTCCAAAGATGTTTTTTCCATTCTGGTTCTTTCTCTCTTTCGGATCCTTCGACGACTGTGAAATGCATGCGTTTGAAAAAAATATACACCCCGCCTTGTTGAGTTGCCTCAAGGGCTGTATGATATAGAAGTCTATCTCACATCGCTCGCCTTTTATTTCCGAAAAAACAGGTCGTCCAAAACATTCTTCTTTCCGACCTCAATTTTTGCTGAAAAAACGCTTTCTCTCTCTCTCTCTCTCTCTCTCTCTCTCTTCACCTTTTCTCCGCGTCGTTCCCCTTCTCGTTTCTTCTGCAGACGTAACGAGCGTCTAATGCAAGTGGGCTGTCGCGCATAAAAAGTCGCTTTTTGACGGTTTTAGCCTTCACGGAGAGAAATTTTTAAAAAGTCGACTTGACGCTGACAAATATCGTCACGCGGTGTCTAAAGGACGCCGGTATATACAATTTTTAACCGTCTATCGTCTTACACGTCGCTCAGAATTACTGAGGCGCCGCTTGATTACACGTTTAATTCGCAGTCGGTTTAAAACGCACGGGGAACAACTCGCTCGAGTTAAATAAATTTCACTCGTCCAATGTTGCTGAATAAGATTCTTCGCTGTAAAGCATGCTACTACTTCTCCCGTTTGAATCTTCGACAAAGGTAAATGGTCGGAGACCCTTTGCCGCGGGGGTACAGGTGGAAACTCAACAACTCCACTCAACGGAGGAGAACAATTTTATTTTTCTTTTTCACGCGGACGCAGGGGAGAGGCAGGGGGGATCTAAAGCTGCGCGAAGGGATAAACGACTGCATTATGTTCGCCACTGCAGTTCCGACGACAACGAGGACGACGAGGACGACGGTGCCGTGTTCGAAAGTTTCGCGTGCGTTGCACGTCAGCAAACTTCCTTGCCACCTAGTACCGCAAGGCGAGCAGAGGGTGGCTGCTTTGCGCGCGTCGCAGCGTTCCGGATTAATTAATTAAACTCCTCAGCTCGCCGCTACGCCTATTACCAGCACGCGCGCGCGCGCGCGCTCTGACGAAAATCTATTGAACAAGAGGCGCAACGAAATCGCATCTTCGCCTCGCTGAGCCCTTTCAGCACGCGCCACGTGATACCCTCGATATCCTCGCGCTGTTAATGTCTTGAAACATTTTCGATCGTCGAACTTTGGTCAAGCTTTTGAAAGATATATTCCGGAGGTGAAACTTTCAATGCGCGTTTAACGCCAAATGCGCGGCTACGTTGCTCTATGAACGAGCGAGCGCGTATCTCGTTGAACTCAAAAGAGAGTTGTGAAACGGAGAAGCTTTACGCGAGTTTAAAGGGAAAGACATTAATAAGACATATACATGCTCGTTGCAACTGGTTTTTTTTTTTAAATTTTTCTTTAAATATTTCGAAATATAATACGTAATATAAATATAATATAATTTTTATTTATATCGCTTTTATATTGCCACTCCAAAAAAAAAACTTTAGTAATAATTACGAAATACTAATTTAAGAATGAAGGGTCATGTTTTAAAACATTCCAAAAATATTAAAATTTTACAGAATATTCTTACATTACGTTTGAGTATCTGTGTAAAATTAAAGCACGATTCACTTGGTTTAAAAGTTTTTTTTTTACTCTTGATTCTTATGTAAAATCGCGTTTTATATTATACTAATATTATATTAATATTATATTATTTATATACTAATATAATAATAAATATACATTTATATACTAATATTATATTTATTTGCAAATTTGATGGGGAAGTAGCATTACCAATTACATCAAAATTTTTACATATATTAATAAAACTGATAAATATTCGTGCAAAAATTTATTTAAATTCATTCACTCGTTTAAAAATTATTTATTTAAAATTACAGCAAAATATAATAATTTTTGCTTCAAAAATTATTATAAATTAAATTTTTTATTGTTTTTTTTTATGAAGCTCGTTTTGGAGCTAAAATTCGGACATTTCCGACTAAAATTTTTTGTTAAAAAAAGAATAAACTTAGAGAAGTCTTCAGTTTTTAAATTTCGATAACTTTTAGCTTGTATTGCAGGCAAAACCTCCTTAATATTAATATAATCAAAAATAATTTTGTTTTTCTAAATATTTAATAAGTGTAACCGAATTTGACAACTTATTAAATATTTAGAAAAGCAAAATTATTTTTAGTTATATTAATCAAGTAGTGTTAAATTAGCATTTTTCACTCAAAATTTGATAGCTATTGCCAAACTCCTTTTTCAGGGCAGTTTAAGAAACGTTCACATTTCGCATACATTACGTGTGCGAAGCGTAATCATTTTTACGTAGCGAAAATCGTATTATCTCGATTCAGTGCGGCATGCCGCCAATTCACCGCCACTGTTTTACATGTTTCCCTCATATGTCTCATTTGCCTAATGCGAGCTAGCGCACGCAGGAATAGATGTGAGATGGAAATTAGACGGTCGCGTTTAACGCCTAAATACGTGCAACGGCAAACGCCGCTATCTCGAGGACGTCTTTATCTCCGGGATTTACTCATCCGCATGCGAAATGTTTTCGTGACCTAATTCCCGGCGCACGTAAAAGCGCGAAGAATGAACGAGGCAAAAGACGGATACTCAGCGGCGAAAGTCGATGCCGATGGCAGAGGGCTGATGGAGATAAATGGCCGTAGGAGGACACCCGGCAATTCTTTCCTTCCGGGTGTCTCCGTGATCCGAAACGTGCGGAAACGGCGCTCGGGACACCGCAATATGACGGTATCAACTTCGGTCTATGGGCCGGCTGTGGCCATGAGTTTGAGTACCCTCCGGTCTACTTTCTGTTTTCTTGGCAAAAATATGTGCGGATATATACGAAAGGGCGCTGCGGACCCACTATCCTTTCAACCATAAATTCCAGAAGGCGAATTAGGGAAAAAATTAGGGAAAAAAAAAACGAAAGAATGTATCTGGATCTTTTACTCGCAACGAGAAGTTAGAGACTATATCCTTTCAACAATAAATGGGACAGAAATAGTGCATCGGAAAAGTCATTGTTTGTGTCACATTCTATGGTATTAAAAGTTTATAGAAAGAAAATCTGAGGTTCTATACATGAACATTATTCCATGAGGGATCCCTTATTTTAAGAAAAATTTTATTTTTGTCGGTTTTTTTTTTTTTGTTTATTTCTGCTTCTTTTTTTTTCTAACAATAGAGACCTTAACAGAACAGCTGACTTATAAATTTCCAGACAATGCTTTATGCCCTGTAAGCCTTTGTCTCTACCGCACAATAACTGTCTTGCGTTTGAAGCCTTAAGAGTCATTTTCTATGCAATTGATAACAAGTCGTCGTATAATAACGAAAGTATTACTAACCTAATTTTTATACAAATTACAAAAGTGCGTAGCGTCGTGTAATAATAAATAAGGATAATAAATAATATCGCAAATCGTCTTGAAATTACAGGTCAGCTATTCTGTTATATCGAAGCTCTAAGAATAAGTGTGATGAAAGATCGAAAAGCTGTAATTTTGATACACCGGATTTTAGGAGCTATAAAAACAGGCGTTGAGTAGAATGAGATATTCTTCTCGATCATATCTCGGAGGATATCGTCTTTTTTTTTGGAGCACGCGAGCTCTATCGCCGATCCATATTGCCGCATTTTCCGGTAATACGCTTACGCCGCTGAAATTTATTTCGTTTATAAACTTTTCGAGCCATTCATCACCATCAGAACGACGGACTTTCATTCGGCACTCATCCCGTCGCGCAAAAGCCAATGTACTTTCACGTCGCTTCGAGGGATGACGTATGGGAAATTAGGTCGCTGTAATAAGTGTAATGCGTAACGTGAGTTACGGCGGCGAGTTATGGGAAAGGAGGAAGGGACGCGCTGCGTGTGTAAGCGATGCCAAGAGCGCGATATCCGCTCGGCTTATCGATCCGCTATCGGTGCAACGTCCCTTAATTAACATAAAGGCCAGTCTACAATACGCTCTTTGCCTCTCTCTTTGTTTCTTGCTTTTTGCCTATTGCCTTTTTGCCTCTTCGCGAGGCATTATTTTATCGACAATCGTGTTTCTTGTCGTCGCGCTTTTTGTCTCTTTCAAAGTTTGTCAACTTTCCGTCTCGCCAATCGATAAAACACTGTGCGAAGGGACAAAAGGGTAATAGACAAAGAGCAAGAAACGGGAAGCAAAGAGCACGTCGTAACCTTGACAGCGAACAAAGACATGACTCTCCGCAGCAACGTAGTCCACTTCGGAAGTGGACGCGACTTGTCGCGACCTGCGGATCAATGGAGGCATTTGATGAACTGCGCAAAAAGAAAGTCATCGAGATCACGCCTGCGTAAATGAATAACTTATATTTAGACTCCTAATTGAAATAGCTACAAAGAATCCGCACCTCGTGCGTCACGATGATAACAATTTTTTTTGGGCTTACCGCCGCGTCCGCGCTATTGGCGTCTTGATCCACGATTTACCTCCCATGATGCCGTGATATTTAAAGGTCACTTTAATTACGAGGGATTTTTAATTTAAGTGACCCGTGCCCACACGTTCTACATAACGATCGGAGTCGTAGGTATAATTAGAAAATCTCTTTTGACTAGAAATGTTTACGGGTACGATACGCAAATGCATTTCTAATTCGTTGCTTTGCATAATTTGCCATTTTATAACCCGCATCTTGCGACCCGCTCGATATCCGTTATCAATTTTGAATGTTAAACACGAATGGATATTGTTAAAGCCCGCTTTAAATGATCCATAATTCAGTAGCAGATTTTAGAATAGAATACTGTTTATACCTGCGTGTTGTATATCTTGATACGTGCATTTAAATATATTTTTTATGTACGTACATTTTAATATACATTTTATTTATGTATTAGGGAAACCGGAAAGTAGCGTTGTTTTTATAAACAAATATAAACAGTATGCAGTTTTCTTAATATAATTTATTATTTATTCCACAAGTATGATCGTTTTATGTGACGGTTATCCATTTATTTATTTATTTTTTAATTCCTTTCTCGAACAATCTGACCGATTTGGATTCGAAAAATGTAGACAGAACGATTCACGAATATCGCTTGATCTTACGAAGCTTTTTTCTCGTATGATCAGTGAAGACAATATTCTGATAAGGCAAATATGGTGAATTGGAGAATTCTAATTTTTCTCATCCTAATTTTCCACTGTTCTTTTTTGTTGCGCTATACGCGAACAAGCATTGTCACTTCAACAGAATCAAAATTGATTAGTTTTTTCGACAAAGAAATTAAAAAATTAATAAATTAATGATTCATAGGAAATGATAATGATTATGTTATGAAATAAATAAATTATATACTACTTATATTTAAAAACAATATTTCTTTCCAATTTTTCTAATATTTATATTGTACTTTGATTCTTCAAATGCTTTTTACGTTTTACACAACGCATAAAATTACACAGTTTTATTAAAAAAATAAAAATAAAAAGTACGATATAGATCTGAAAATAATTTTTTTAATGCTCGACCATCAAAATTATTGTGCTCAAGCTGGTTGCTGAAATGTGAAAGCATTTTGCAGCGTTGCACATCCTGCTTGAATATTTATATTCAATATAGCAGGTCTCCCCCCCCCCCTTTTTTTCTTATAAAATGATACAGAATTTTTTTATTTTTTTATTCCTCTGACTATCTTATTATTTTGATCATATTAATACTTAGATCTCTTACAATACTTTATATTTATACTAACATAATAATCTCTTGCATCTTTTTCTTTCAATTTAAATCTAAATTAAATAACTTTAAATTTTTTATTAACTATCCTAATTCTTTAATTATCTATAGAACTTTATTCATTTCATCAATTTTATTTGTATTTTAAAATTTTAAGTTAACTTAAACTATAAACCTTCAAAGTTTAATATATATATAATTTATCTTTCTTTGATAATTATTTTGACGGTCCAACAAAACCATTCTCTCCGTGTAAAAATCAACAATGAAACACGGATTATGAATCCAAAGCAGATTTTCGCCGTAATAATGACTCTTAAGTTATTTAGCGATTAATATGTCTGCGGTGAGATAATAATATTATCGCGAGACGGAAACCCGCAAGTGGATCGGAGGATGCATTCCGTACTCGGCGATCGAAGGATTCGCATCAAAGAGAAATAGCGTACCATTGACGTGCTACCGAATACTGTCGGTGTCGGTTAAATGTCAATGCATCCCAAAAGCAGGAAATTCGAGAGCACGTACAGATCGTATCGGGCACGACGTGCGTAAACACGTTGTGCATGGATAACTCACATTGCGAATGAATAATATCCTAAATAAATGGCCAGCTCTCATCGTTATTTGCCCGTATTTCATAAATTCTGACGGATGGCTTTTCAGAAGTAATTTCACTTCTAGCAAGATGGAAAAAAAAAGCGATTCTCTTATTTTCCCCAGACCGTCCGATCGTCGTGGATTTCAAAATAAAGCCCTGCGCGAAAACAGATTTTATCAAAAATGAAAAAACTCGGAGCCCGCGAACGAAACGCAGAAACGTATTATTTTACGTTAATTAATTTAACGTGAATTTACGAAATTACTCATTTACCTGTGGTATTAATTTTTTACACGCACAAAATGTTTTACCTGAAATAGAACAGATTAAACATGTTTCTCTTAAATTTTTTTTCCCAAACTGCATATTTGCATTCTTTGCCTATTGCAGTTCACTCTACAGTGATGAATGATTCTCTTAGCAATTTTTCGGTTATTCAATTTCTTCCTTATTTTTGTAACAAATAGAGAGAAGATATTTGAGATTCTTTTGTGATGAATTTATATCTGCTGCTTATTCGTAAAAATCATATTTAACAGAGATGTTGCAGAGACATTAATTAATACATTTGTACCGGTATAAAGCGTACGAATTAATTACAAAACATCGAATCGAAAATTGAATGAAATAAATTGTTTTAATGCAGACAAATAATTGAACACTGTTAAGCTAATGTCCCGCGCAATTAGTATCAGTGCTGTTACTAAAGCAGGATATGGATTTCCAGTTGCCATGGGTAGGTGCCAGAGCACGCCCGGTCTGGTGGAGTCACGGGGCCGCGTGTCGTTGGAGGACATGTGGATATCGCCAATCGACCTCAAGTCCACTCACCCGTATTCGACGGCCGCTTCGCTGTTCTCGCCGAGTCCGAGCCCGGTGACGGCTCGTCCTGTACCGAGCGCGGGCATCCTGGTCGACGCGAACAACGCGCCCAGAGGCACGGAGAGTCCGATAAGTGGGGCCAGCAGCGGCCCCAGCAGCGAGGACCAGACGGCCAGGGCGCCACCATCAGCTGCCACCATCACTCAAGCCTCCACCGGCAGGCAATCCACCCACTCCGGTGAGTTCCCGTTATATATTCATCCCCGATGCGCCAGGAAACCATATCCTTTCTCCGAATTTTACCTGCGTTGAAACACTGGAAGACTTTGGTAATAATGAAGGTCAAACTTTGATGAAATAATTTTGATTAAATTATATTTGTTAAATTTCAATTAAATTGTGTTTGATTAATACAACCAAATGTATTTAGTAATTAGATTAATAGTGAAGCAAACATAATAATAGTAATCAATCGATTACTAAATCGGCTACCAAACGGTTACTAAATATGTGGTTTTATTTACTAAATAGTTAATTGAATTTATTTTACTCGAGTTTAGCTAACTATGGTTTAGAATTAATTATTATTATCAAACTCTTCAGTGCAGGGTTCAGTGTAGTTCTATTTCTTCTACTCACAAAATTTTGGAATATCTGGCACGTTTTAATCCTTACGTGTGAACAAAGGGTATCTTATTGGCTTAATCATAGAGATAACTCGCGTCCGACTGCTTTTTCATCTGTTTGAAGTACACTGAAAAAATTTTTTTTTGTTTAAATAAGTATAATTTATTTTAACATTATTTCTTTGATTTAAATAAATATTAGCTAGAATAAAATAATTTATTTTTAAACTTGGAACAATTTTAAGTAGTTTAAAAAAATCTCTAAACGTTCATGAACATACTTTCAAGTTTTTAGGACAAGTATTTGTTTTGGAAAAAAAAAACAAAGTGTAGTATAATTTAATTATATTTTAAATTTTGAAAAATTTCTGTGGATAGAAATCGATTAAACACGTAATACCCATGATTAGGCCGTAAGGATTAGAAAACATCCTGATGATGAGATAGATATATTATAAATTTTATTATTATGTATTACTCTCGATATACCTGATATATTTATATCAGAAAGCGCACAACTTATAATCCGCTTACGGTCTCGCCAGTGGTCTATATGAACTACTAGCTGCAATTCAGTTTAATTGACTACGGCGTTATCTTTCAAAAAACCGATAATCTATAGAATCAATTGGAAATTTGAACAATCAAATAAAAAAATATTGGCATTAATTTATAATTATTAGATAAAATAATGAATGTTTCGAGAAACGAAACGTTTTTACTTTTTGGCAAAATAAGGAGCAAAAAAATATCGCAGAGGTAGAGTAAGTAAAATAAGCAAAGTATACGTTTATCCCCCGAGTGGATTCAGTATAATAATTTATGAAAAGAAGCAGGTATTTCCGTAAGCACTCGAGACATCGAGTAATCATGTAAATTGTATTTTCCCGATCATCGATAAAATGCAGCACAAACGCGAATGGAAATTTTATCCTATCCCAATCACGTTTGATATCTCGTAAATTCGTTTTACCTGCGCACGACAAATTTCATATCGGATTTATTTTAAAAATATATCATCGATCACGATACCCCCGGCGATTCTTTCGCGATAGTATTATGCCATGGGTATATAAATCATTTGCTGATAACCGTGAGCCGGCGCGGCGCGGTGCGCGGTGTGTGCTCGCGCAAACTGCTGACGCAAAACCGTAGTTTCTTATAGACTATAAGACTTCGCGATTAAGTGAAGCGCGAACACGGAGAGAATAGGAAGACCTTCATAGCCTCTCACTTTCTAGTCATCAATATTTCACGTTCCATAAAAGCTTTTTTAGAAAGGCCGTATAATGTTTGTACCATAAACCATCAATGTCGTTACGTTCGATTGAACGTTTTGTAATAAGTTCCATCCTGAAGATATTTTTAGAACAAAAGACTCTCAAACACATACGTGCGCGCGCGCGCACACACACACACACACACACACACAGAGCAACAGAGTTCCAGATTCTCCGCAACAGTATGGAAATTATCATCATTCATGATATTCCTAGAGATGCATTTTATTGTTTATATCGTTACGATTCATTTATCTCGGCATGAATTTAATCGTCATATTCGAATGAGCTTTAATTATTTAGCATTGCTTGTGAAGAGGAAGATTGATGAGCCTGGAGTATCGCGCTTCTCTCCGGAAGAGAACTTTATCGCGCCTTCGTAAACGAAGCGCGGGTCGCGCGCGCGCGCGATTCAGTCGCAAATCTCCGCAATCACCGCGTTCACCTGATTAGAATTCCGCGACCGCACCGTGTGCGTTGATCTCATTGCGAATCAAATCTAATCGGAAACATGAATAACGCGCGGGCGTGCGTCGCGCGCGCACGTTTATCGGCGCGGCTGTAAAACAGCAAAAAGGTAAATTCAGAAATATCGCGCGAATAATGAATGACGAGCGACGCTCGGCGCCACTCGTAAAATAGCGCCCGACCATTAACCCCGATAGATACGATAGGTAGTAACGATTTTAACGTGTTTCTGCCGACGTTTATATGTCGTTTGGGGAATAAAGCCACCCCTCCCCCCCTCCCCCTTTCCCTCGCCCTTGCCCTCGACCCCGCTCCCGCTTTCGCACCGTGGAAATTCCACTGGTAATCGAGCGTTTCCGCTTTCGAGCCGTGTATATGAACAAAACGCGGTATGATACGAGCACCCCGCAATTAAAGCGACAGATCTCGCTGCGGGCGGTGACAAATCGGATGTGAAGCGACAGCGGGCCGATAGTGATTTAACTGTGACGAAATATATTGCCGCGCGTAATCGCCATTCCGTTGGGTACGTTAAAATGGAAAAGCGATCTCCCCCAAAATAGCCCCGCAATTCCGTGCAACACCGAGAGTTGTCGAATGTTGACGCGAGGAGTGACACGATCAAGATGAGTCTCTCGACAATACCCCGGGGTTTCCTGAATGACCGGACGACGCGCCCGGGCAAATTCGTGAATTAGTTAGCAGTTTGCCGATGCTAATTCTCGTACGTTGTATCAACCCTCGATGTGACTGAGAGAGGAGAGCCGCGGTTCATCTTGTATGCGAATTCTATTATCGCCCCGGCGCAATCGTTGCCGCTCGAGCTGGAGAGAGAGAAATACTAATCGCGCGCATTAATCAACATCAGCGAATCACAAAGACCTCTGCGCGAATGCGCTCGAGGATTCATTTTGCATTCGTACACGCCGGGCGCTCTGTTAAGTGCGGAACTCGTTTGTTGCTCTTTCCGCGCTCCTCATCTAACTTTCAACGATTGATAATTGCGCGCGCTTGTACTGTAGCAGCGGACCGAAAGGCAAAACTCCGTATTCACATGTATATTTAGCGTTGCTATATATACATGTTACGCTAAATGTCTCTCGCTGAAACGCGATCTCTATGTTAGGGAGATAGAGGGTAAATCGACCACCAGGTGTAACGACCTCATGAATTCGTATTGGGCGTTTCTTCGCTCGCTTATTTGCCTCCGTATTATTTATTGAACTATTGTTAAACTTCCGGACACATTGTATTCTTATTCGGAGTATTCATCACTGGGAAAAGCTACAATTTTCAGGAAATTCCTTTTTTTACTCTTGAATATCATGGATTTTCATGGGATTTTATTGCTACTCCGAGAAATGTTTGTAATTTTACTTTCAAATTTAAATTCCATTTTTTCTTTTCCAACAAGATTATTTCTTCGATCATTTTTTCTCGATAGTGCAAAATATCGAGAAAGAGAATTCAATTCCACGAAGAGAAAGAAATGGTTGCAATTACTATAATTTAACTATAACTCAGTCATTTTTAGTGTCAGTTGTTTACAATTGCTTTAACCATGCAAATTATAATTTTTATTACTACGTCAATAATACATAAATATTGAAAAAGTAATTATATTTGCTATAATTGTGATTGCATTTACTATATAAAAATATTTTTTTTATTTTTACTTTTAATTTTGAATAAAATTCCTGGAAGATCTAAGAATTTTCTTTTACAAAATCTTAAGTAAACATTTTATTTCTTCATCAAGAACACATCCGAGATTAACATAATTTGGCGAAAGTAAGCAATTTCTGTACTGGCGCATTTTATTTTAGGTATGACCAACAGCATGACGCAACTGATAAGCGAGGGTACGACGCCCCTCTTCGGCACCCACGAGGCTCTGCTGGCAGAGATTCAGCGTCTCCGCGAGCGCCTGAAAGGCCTGGAAACCGAGAACGCGGCGATGAGCGTTAAGCTGAACCAGCAGCAGTGGGAGGTCGAGCATCGACTGGCCGAAATCGAGATGCAAATTTGCGGGGCGAGCTCGACCTCGAGCGTCGAGGACAACAATGAGAGAAACCGGGAGAGCATTATTTAACGAGAAACAATGCCGCGAGAGCGCGGCAAGACCAAGATCGAACGGATACGCCACTACCTTGTCGAAGCCGCTACTAGGTACTTACACATATATCTCATTATATTTTACATATTTTTTCTTGCATAGCTAATCGCATTGATAAGTCACCAAGTCCAATGTAAATATTAAACATTACTTCAATTGCTTGATGAAAAAATGTTTTTAATAAAAAAAGTACAGAGAGTTTAGATTACACACAAGTATGCAGAATAAGGTAATATTTAAATAGTAAAAAGTAGACTTTATTAGCTCTTAAGAACATAAACTAGATTTTTAGTGCGAAAGAACGAGAACAACTTTCACATTTAACGTAAACGTAGCATCCAATGTAATTTCATAAAATAATACACGCACTGTGGTTAATTCTTTTCGCACAATTAATGATTTTCTTATTTTTGTTTCGTGCTATTTTATTTCTTTTATATTGCATTATTGCAGCAGCAATATTGTTGATGTTTCTCGCCATATCTTCTTCTTCTTCCTGCATATATTCAATTTTGTAAAATCAAATCTTTACAATATAATAATTATTATTAACCGATGATCGATGATCGACTTTTGCAGGTTTGGGGATCAGGTAGAGCCGGTCGACGCAAGAATCCTCAGTGATACAAAGTCGATCGGTAGCTTGAGCCAGCACTTGTTCGAGAGCGACGAGGACGAGCGTTACTACGGTACCTGCAACGGATACGTCTCGCAGCCCGGCAGCAAGTCGAACCTGCTGCTGTGCAGCGAATGCGATCAGAAGACGCACACCTGCACCTACCGACCGCAAACGCCCGACACGCACACTGGCAGATACGTGGAGGAACGTATTGATGATCGGCATCAAGAACCGGGAACCTCTCGTACCTACAGAAGCCCGGTGAAGCTGTCCTCGCCGCGCTCGTACCAACCGGATCAAGATCGCGTGGCGCAGACGCCGCAATCGGTGCAGATCACGTCACCTCGATCCTACCGGATGCAGGAGCAGCAGCAGCAACGACGCGGATGGACCGCCAGGGACACGGACGATCGAGGTGATGTCGACAGAGGCGAGTACCTCGACCAGTTCTGGTCCAAGGATTGAACAAGTTCGTTCGCTTTGCTTAATTAATTTGAATGGCTTCGATGTTCTCCGATGATCCGATGTCTTCCCATTGTCCATACATGGTATGTTCTTGATCTTTGCACTTACATTTTAATCTGGCACTCTTACGCTACCTTCCTTCTTTAATTTAATTCTTTTTTTTTATTATTATTTGGCTACAAATCCTTGTTGAAACCCTTGAGTTCTCATCCGGTTTTTATCCATTTTTATCTTGTTACGATATTGAACATTATTATTTAACGTAGTTAGATGTTCGTAAAACAAGTTTAGCACAGATTGGAGAAGTATCTCAGCTCTCTTCTCTTGTCTGTATTCGAAAACCACGTGTAACATCTTCCCACACAGCTCCATTTCTCGCACGCACTCCGCACACTTTCCCCGATGATTTCGCCGCTGTTTGTATTCGCATTTTCGCTGACGCTTCGCGCGATTTCCGCTGGCGATTGCCGCTGTCGGATATTGCCTCTCGGAACGGTCAGGCGATGACGCTCTTGGATCGCCCGTGGCAACCCGTCGAGCTAACCCGTCGATCTGCACACAGACCGCAAGAGCCCGATCTGCGAGCTCTGCCGAGGTAACGGCTACGTCGTCGTGCACTGCGAGCACTGCGACTTCTCCAGCGAGGGCGATCTGATCTGCTTCCGCTGCCAGAGCGACGAGGGCTCGTCCAACGGCCAGGTGTGCCCGCGTTGCGAGCGGGAAGCCGGGTTCACGTCGAGCACCGGCCGATCCGGCTCCAGCGACGAAGGCAACGGGAAGTACCCGGACTCCGTGGTGAAGATCCAGGTGAACGATCGGACGATCGACGTCGACTCCGAGAGCGAGACCCCCGAGAGCGAGAGCTCGGGCAATTATCATCCTGCGAGGGGCGCATTGGAGCGACTCGACACCATCGTCGAGACCAAGGGCGACACTGCCAGCGAGAATGATGAGGAAAACGGCGGCAGACGCGGCGGCGGTGGCGGCGGCGGCGGCACGAAGCTCAACGGTACCACTAGCGCGAGATATCTCAATTACATGATCGTGCTGTTCCTGTAAATAAAAGATGACTTGAGATAGATGCAGCCAGACCCGCGGCCCGCTCAGCTTGCTCGACGCGGTGAGAGAGCTCGTAAATCGTTAGATCGTTGAACCGGCAATTTTCTCAATTAAACCGATCGTATCGTAATCTCTCGGAAATTATTTCAATCGTAAGCATTAACCGAGCAAAAAAGATTTTACCCGAGAAATTTCGGCGCGTCGCTGGCTTTTATAATTTCACTTTGACCTCAAGACCAGCGACCAGCGAAATTGGGACGGCTGGCGCGATGGCGAATGCCGAATCATTTACGAACCGATGATATTAATATCAGGGGGCCGCGGCTCGAGCCGCACTGTAAATAAACTGCCACTGGATATAATTGATCCGTATAATATAGGACCGTATAGATTAATTACTAGATAGCTCGTAATAGTTAAGATGCAGATCAAGCGAGGCGGGAAGAGGGGAAGAGCGATAGACAGAGAGTGTGTGTGTGTGCGTGTGTGTGTATCACGTTCAACGCGCGCAGAGTATTGAGCTGAGATCCGTGACGCAACGGTCGACACGTTTCGACGCGCGATTCTTGGGGAGCGGGTGTGTGCAAAGATTATAATTACTCGGATGCAGATTGGCCAGCGGGGCTTATCTCGTTACAGTTACTGGCGATGCGTCGATAATTTGGATCAATTCAGATTTACATGTCTTGCCGTAATGTCGATCCTAACTAGCTTCAATGTAGACACGAGTGGGCAAGAACAGAACATAATTAGGGCATAACTCGTTAATTATTATTAAAAATCGATTTGGAGTAACTTCGATATTGTTCGTTTTCTTCGTCAGTGAGTTTTGTTTTTTTTTTGGGGGGGGCGGGTATATCAAGATTTTAAATCATTTGTAGGAATCGTTACTATTGTTTAAAATGACCTGGATTGAATAAGGTTTACTTTATTTTATTTTTTAAAAATCCTATTGAATAGAATTTTTAAAGAATAAAATAAATCAAAGTGAACCTTATTCGGTCCAGCTACTTCGGCAATAATTTAGAGAGGCGGACAGGCGACATTGATCACAAGTAATTACGATTCTTGCACAACTCTCTACTAACTCATGTTCGGGACCAACTAAAGCCATCACCTACATCACTGCTTTCGACTTCCGCTTCCACCCGTGATCATCGTTTGTTCATTCGGTCGAAAAAAAAGGGTTAAAAAGAACTCCGGGTAATCTTTTGTTCCCGACAAAAATCGGCGGCATCGTCATCTCTCATAGTGTACCGAGACAGTCGAACCGAACAACACTTCATTGTCCCATACAGCGAAGAAGGCAGGACAGAAGGACGCGTTTCAGAGACGATACACGAGCGCGCGAATCTACTGAATCTCGTGGAGGAGGAGAAGATAAGACAATTTCGTTCGCCTCCCACGTTCGTAACACGCGGCAGCGATTTTTTTTTTTTTTTAACGTTTATAAATTATGGAGTAGAATCTTCACTAGACGTATACGTTTTTTAACGTTCATCTTCCAACTCCTTGTAAGCAACCCGATGTATCTGAAACTATCCGGCGTGTCGAAAAGAGAAATCAAACTTGCCAGAGTCGTATGGATGAAAAAGACAAAACAAAGAAGGCAATGAAACAAGTCGGAAAACCGATTCTCCTTCTTTCTTTTTCTTCTTCATTATTTCGAAGAGAACGAAGAAGGTAATCCGAGCGATCGCAAAGACAAGCGCACGGCTGAGTGAATCGGTGCGTTATCGAAAACGACGATTGAAACCGGTACGATTCCGAGGAGCGATGTATCAGTTGCCAATTTCACGAATAAGCGGGTTGTCTAAGTATGCTTTTACTTTCGGAATTTAAACTCGTCGTCGAAGTAACGGCGATCCAAGGTGAAGAAGATTAAAAATCTTACGTGAGGAAGGCACTAGAAACGATAAAATTCAGAAAGCATCTTCGTATGCCACGATAATCAATTATATCGCCAATTATATCGAAATCATACCAGTGTCAACCTTTGAGCTCGGGAGCGATCAGCCCGAGAGGGTGGAAGAGCGACATAAATCTCGCGGGACTAGGCTCATGTCATCTGTATAATATTCATCGAATAATGATTACCACGTAAGGTATTATCCTTAGGAAGTACCCGGTAAATTGATCCCACCGCCCGTGCTGCGAAGTCGCGGTAACCCGAAAAAATAAAGTACAGCGAGAAACGAAAAGGGAGGGAGAGAAAGGGAACATCGCGACCGATAGTTTAGTTCGGAAAACACGTAGCGATTAAGTGCTCTTACTTCGAAGAAAAAAAAAAGAAAAAAAAAGAAAATACGAACGCTTCGCGAGGATTACAGATGTGCGTCCCGACGCGATCTCGTCCACTCGAGTTACGGTGCTCTCCGCGGCCGCGAGGGGGAACATCACTCTACTGCCACGTTGATTTAGAACACCTCTGTAAATTTGTTAGCGGAATTTGTAACACAGTTAGGGCGACACTTCGATAAACCGTTGAGATTACCTTTACTCCTGTACCCGCGCGATCCCGAGGTAGACGAGATACTCAAGTCTCCCCCGTTTCCGTCTTTGAGAACGATCAGACTGGAGAAGGTCCGGAGACAAGCGTTCACGCAAGACGCTCGATATCGAGGTAAAACGCATTCGAAAGTGTTAACCCTTTTTTCAAACCTAATCCTTAGTTAATGAATGAAGGTTATTTCATCCTTAATTTCATCGGCTAATCATTAACATCAGCAAAAAAATTTTTTAATTTATTTATAGACATTACGGAGATCCCGAAAAATATATATGGTACAATTATAATTAATCTATAAAGATTAATTATTAAATTAATTTACAATATATTATTTTATAATAATTAATGATTCCTATAAAACTATAATTACTAACAATAATGTATGTTATAATCACGTACAGATTCAAATGTTAGAAGAATTGTGACAACCGCAACTCCTTTTGTCGAGTCCAACTTGATAGAGGACTATAAAAATTAAACTCGTAAATGAAATGCTTTTGAGAGCAGCGTTTCTAAACATTTTATTATTGAAGTTACAAAAGTTTTGACGCAGTCAATAAGTAAGAATCGCCTTTCACTCCGTTGAAGAGATTTGTTGGCGAGTTTTATTGTCGAGAGCTATTCTCAAAAAAATATAATCCTCAAAAGTACATAGTTTGGCATTTACATGAATTCACGCGTATTACGACTCATCCATTTAAAAGAAACGCTATGAATTAAATGGATGGGTCATTTATTTTCCAATAGATACTTCATATTACATATTATTATTCTCTTAATTTTATTCTTTCTCTCTCGTTATCAAATGTTACTTCCAAGATTAAAAAAAAAAAAATAGTAGCGCACATTGTCCCTCGATATCGCGCGTATTGTCTGAAATTACGGATTTGTGACTTGCGATAACAAAGAATCGGTCACTGAATGGCAATAGCAATGTATGTACAGAGAGAGGGAGGCTCGTCATACGAAGGGAGTGCGTTTAATCAGCCTTACTTAGACAATTATTATCTACATTATTGTACACTAAATTTATATGCGTGTAACGTGAGTGACTTTGCGTACATTGGTGCGTGTACATCGGCGTATCTTAATTACATAAATTACATCCTTGGCGGTATGTGCTGTGGACAACGATAATCTTACGAGCAACGTGTGATCGTAACATAGACACGGTGCGTGTGCGTGTTGTACATAAGCAATTATCAATTATTTGCCCTTCGCGGCA
Organism: Solenopsis invicta; assembly: GCF_016802725.1. NCBI lineage: Eukaryota > Metazoa > Arthropoda > Insecta > Hymenoptera > Formicidae > Solenopsis > Solenopsis invicta. The sequence goes on from NC_052667.1 coordinate 4,296,115, forward strand.
TCCGGAAAAAAAATAGTATCTTGCGTTTGGAGCTTCAGGATCCTGCCCCTCGATGGAAATCCAATCATCTTAACGTTAATGATTACCTGTAAATAGCGTTGTCAGTGCTGTATATTTTACGCTGTTTAACTGGCTGTGATATTTATATGTTCAGAGTTTAATTGTGATTAGCGATATTCTATGTTGATCCTGTTGAGCGTACAAATTGCGTGTCCCCCTCATACGTTTTATCGATTCGATCGATTGTAAGCATTCGTGGAATCAGAATATACAATCCACTACATCGTTTGCTGAGTTTGCAGATTGTCACCAATTTGTTTTTTTTTTCTGACAATTTTCAAAGCAATGCGCGCGACGACTGTTGATAATTTACTCAAATTCAATTAACTGCAGTTCTCAATGATTTATATATTATGATAATTACTCTCGTTATTATTTTATCATCGTTATCATTAGCATCATCGGAAACACAGATACTCATAGCATGACGTACTTGTTAAATTCATTAGCCCAGATACACGATTTACGATTTATGTGCCACAGTTCGAAGAGCGCGCCTGAATTAATCGATTTTCAAACTGAACGATAATCACGCGTTGCTCCGCGAGTCGTTTAAACCGAACGAAACCAGTTGTAAGGAAAATTGTAAAATAACTTTCAAGAGCTAGCGCGATACACTTATTACGGTTCGGTATACAATTAACGAACTTACGCGATCGATATCAATTATCAATGATCAATCGGATCATCTTCTCTATCATAATAACATTTCCGCATGACTGTTTGCGCGATATTGAGTTTATTGAAATATTTATCGGTGTTACGAGCAAAAGGCGTAGATGTGTGTACAGAGAGGGAAACGTCATCGGAGATTTACATAGTCGTAACGGCTGAGGTTCGTTACGAAGAAGATGAGAAAAACTTGTTTAACGATTGACCACTCGACGCATCCATTGTGCGGTTGACTCGTGTCTCTTTTTCTCTCATAATTCGTGTGCACGTCCCATTGCCTAATTACATTTAACGATCGAACGTCACGTCTCCAACGTCCATGACCTTAATTTTAATGACGAAAAGTCCAACCTTCCCTTAGAAGAAAAAAAAAGAGTCATATCGATCATCGAGGAGAAGATTTCGCGTGACGTTTTCGATAATTATGCGTACAGTCGCGTGATGTGCATGTGTTGTTCGTCAACTTTTTATAAGGCCAAATTTACAAATTTTGCATATATTTAAATAGAGAGACACATTTATGTAGTCGGATACGTACGACAGCCAGATTTTCAGATAATCGCTATGTGGAAAGTGTCAATAAGATTTCTGGTCATTTTGTGGATCTTGTCAAGTCAACCTTTGACCACGTATTAACGTAGTGCCAAGTTTTGCAACGGTCTTCCTTTGCACACGGCGTAATGTGAACGACACGATGTAAAAATCGCGAACGCGTAAGGTAAATAAAAAAATCAGTAAAATATGCAGCGAACGTACAAATATCGAGGAGAGTTGCACGCGCGCATCATGTGTGCCAAAAACACAATCCGAAGGCGTCGCGAGAGATCGCGAGAGATCGCGATAGATCTAACGTTTCTTTTTAAATCGCGTAAATCCCAAGCAGTATAGGTGATTGTTATAAATTCAGAAAGGATGCACCTTTCCCAATTCTTTACAGATTAGCATAATATGCTGCAAAAGAACTCAAAAACAATTCCTTTTGCTGCAAATTCTTATCCAGTATAAAGAGAATTCCTTTTGCATCTAAAAAGAAGTTTACAGAATTGGTGACGCAAGGATGAATTTTTTTAAGAGCGCTTTTAAAAGAGGAATAAAAAAAGAATTTACTTTGAGAATTCAAAAAGAATTCTTTTTAGATTGTCTTTACTATCGGTTTTTCTTAAAAAAGAATGAACACGGTGACGAACGGTCATAATTGTAATTGTCGCGCTCTTCCATTAGAACAAAGCCGATTATGTCAGCATTAACTCCACAAAGTGATCCAGAAACGATAATAATCGGTTTGCCTTTAATACTATATTGCTATTGTGCATGCAACGGAATCCTTAATGCTTATACGATTACGCTATTCAATATCGGATGGCAGGAGTATAATATGCAAAGATATATTATTGACATTCGAGCATACTTTTACATAAAAAAAGAAACCTCTCCATTTCTCGTATCTTGAAAATTTTCGTTTTTACAGCAATAGAGATGCAAAGATGTAATTTTAAAGCGCAAATTTTAAATATATACAATAGGTTTTAGAACGTCGTTGTTCCGTCATGACATTTGAGAATTCGCGATGAAACACATACTAAATTTAGAGAGAGAGAGACGTTGGACAGGATAATACGCATATGTGTGTGTATGTGTGTAAGTGATATTAGATGAATCGCGTAGGAAAAATTGTATCTCAAATGTGATTTTTTTCGTATAGATCGAAGAGAAGAAATTTTTTTTTAGAAGATAGGAAGTTTACAACGGATTCAGCGACGTTTAATCCTATCAGATCAGAACTATATATCTAATTGTAGAAAAATTAGTTCATCGCGACATATGTGCGAAAACAGGATGAGAGATACAACGAACGTTTTAATTTTCTCCAAGTCTTCACAATTGTGCACAATCGGTTTCGAAAATCGCATATAGACTTCTCTCTTCATCGTGCAAAAATATTCAGTATTTGTAATTTATGATTTAATATCGCTCTGTAAATGTGGAATAGTCAAAGATTTGTATATCATGATTTTTCATGCAAATTTGCAAATACCACTATCGAGTTACTTCTATCTGTGCGACGTTCTAGACATTTCTGAATAACGATGAATATTTTATATATAAAACGGTCATGTGTGTAAAATCTAGTAGAGTTCAAGCTTTCGAATTTTAGCGAACCAGATAAGTCTAAAGGGCGTCTAAGGAAACCTTAAAAAAAAAAAAGAGTCATTTGAACGAGACGTCTTTAGAGACAATTGTATTCCGCCTTGAAAGAGATGTTCTTCATTTTTGCATGAATTAGCCTCGTCCTCGTACTCAACGTGACCAATGTATCCATATGGCACAGCTAGATATGATTTCTTTATACGCGCGAATCGCTCTCGAGGAGGAGTAACTTCTGCCATGCATTTCTTCCGCATTTTTGTCATTTCGCTACCTCGATCACACACGTCACGGCGCTTAGCATTAAATGATCTATCCGATATTACATAACATGAAACAAGGGGAGGGGCGAGTCTCTCGATAAGGCTCTTAAAGAATGGTTACTCAGGAACAAAGTTATAATGTAATAACAGTTGCGATATTGAATATTAACATTTAACGAACGACCTTTTGTAAATATGAATATAACAAATATAAAGATACACGATTGTGCATATATATACATATATATGTATATGTATGTATATATACATATACATATGTATATACAAGAAACTTGTACAGGGTGATTCGGAATAGGCCGCCAATAAGTTTGTAGCGTCATCATTTGATCTTTTATGCACCGTAAAAAATTAATTATACTGGAAGTATACTTATTCCTTACATCCTCAATATATTATCGAACTAGAAAACGTCTCCAATTTTTTTTTTTAACATCGATATCGCACTTACGACAAATCTGAATTGTCCTGTACAACATTACGATCGCCCAATAAGAGATGACAAGCCTGATAGAAACGCGTACGTATATCTGCGTAAGAGAAAGACAGAAAAACAAGACAAGAGAGATTGCACGTATACGTGTGTGCGTGCGTGCGTGCGTGCGTGTGTATGTGGATGCGCGAAACGTGTGAAAAAAAAAAGAAAAATCACGTGTAAACCTGTATGTGTGTACGAGATCGGAGCGAGAATTTATTTCCATTAACGGAAAACTGATAAGAATGTCGACGATATACCTGTCGACGATCATCTATGTCGAAAGATAAGACAACACCAAAAAGAATAGGGAAGAAAGAGGGAAAGAGGATCGAAGGAAGGAAGGAAGCAGAGAGATGGAGAGGCGGTGAATTCGGGATTTTGGGAGATACCGTAAAGATGCATTCGCGAGTGCGATCAGCGATTAACCCTTTGACCGCCGATTTACGAGGATGTCAATTGATTTCTTGCGCGTTACGGTGCGCCATTCTGAAAACGATCGATAGAAGCGTCCAGCTGCAGGCGAGGCAAGGGATGAGGTAATGATCGGTGGTCAAAGTGTCACGACCGCGCATCGAAATCGATTTAGCTTCAACGAGGCTGCGGTCCTACGACTGATGCCGTAGACACGCGGAAGTAAGCTTAGTGACTTCGAATGATGATAGGAATCACCAATGAGGTCTGCTTCTCCGTGACTACGAGACCAAAAATCAAACTCGCTGAAGTTCTAACGGTTTCGAATCCTTCGGAGCGAGATGCCGGATGAGAGAGAGAAAGAGAAAAAGAGAGAGAATTTGTGTGTTTGTGTGAGAGTGAAAGAAAAAGACTCGGATATAGAGCGTGAAACGTTCCAGCAATATTGCAGCAACGTTGCTGCAATATCGTTTGAATGTTTCACGCTGTCTGGGGAGAGAGGAAATTACTGATCCTTCGGTCAGGATGCACGACCGCGTGTGCGTATTCCGCGTTGCGTACGTGCATGATTGTACACGCGCGTTTTTGTCCATTTCTACACGTATATCTGTTCTCTCCTACGACGATAGAAGGTTATTTTTAAATTTTCGAAACTTAGCTGTGCCGCAAGAGCGTGCGAGTGTCAGTACGATCGGATGTCAGTAGGAATCCTGAAATATAAATAGACGATTGAAGTGGACCGCACCACGGGACTTCTTTTCTTCCGTGACCGCCGATTCTGAACTCCCACCGTATTTTTATTCCCAAACACAGCGATCGCAAATATTAATTATTCGTCATGCAAGATTATAATGTTCTTAAGAAAGACAATGGGAGACGTAGTCTTCTCAAGTGGTAAAAATCTCACTTACTTCTTTTCAGGAATCTTAAGAAGGTTCTCCAGCTTAAAAAAAAAAAAGTGGAAGAAAGTCACGTGAAATTTTATATTAAGGAGCTTTTGATTATTGCCATCTTGTAAATAATAAATAATTTGAATTACATATGTTTTTACTGACAAGCAACGCTGCTACATTTTCACTAGTGTGACATATTTAAAGTATTTAGTATATAATTCATTTTATACTATTACACGAAAGTAATATGATGAAACTTTGTTATTTTTTTAATTCTAAAATTCTCTAAACTCCATTTCTTCGTATGAATACAGTTTTTCAAAGTTCTTATATATTTTATTTACGATATTTTATTTAGATTGCTTAAAACTCTCCATGAGACTTAATTTTAGAAAGTTATTAAAAAAAATTATACGATTGAAAAATTTGAAAATATTCAAGAATGCCTTTACGTTAATTGTAAATTTGTTCTCAAAACTTGGATCAAGCTCTTATATGAAAAACCTGGAGGACCTTCTTAAAATGTGTAGGACATGCTCAACAATTTTATTTAAAAATATAAGTAAACGTGATATATAACACGACACGCAAAACTGCTTCTCGACAATTCAACTGCAATGGTCATTATTCAGTTACGTAACTTTTTGAATCGCGACAGTACGTTTATCATTCGAATCCGGTTTCTTTCCGTACAAAAGACGCAGCGGATTCGTACTGTCCCTTCTCTATTCGCCTGTAGCAATTCCGAGGACCAAGAGACCAATAAAATTTAGGGGTCGCAGGCAGAACTCGATCAATATAGTCGAGTTTCTAAGAAAAATAACTTTGCTCATTGATCGCATCTATCACAAATATTTTCGGCGAATTGAACGAACGTAAAGTAACGCGAATGCACATTATCGCAGTCTACAAAGACATTCTGAAAGAATTAAAACTCTCAACTCTTGTTAAATCGGAGCCATTGGAAACGTTAAGCTAGCTTGGCTAAGTTTCTTAATTTTCTTAAAGTGTTCTCTCTTGCAAACTGTTGTTGAACGAAGGATTAGGGAGAAAACAGCAAAGAATAAGTTAAAAGTACAAAGATTAAACTTGTTTGTGAATTTAACTCACGTTCTCGCTACGCATCATTTTAATCATTAAATACTACTCATTACATTATTTAATTACTTATTTAATCAGTTTTTAATAGATATTTAAATATTTATTTAAATACTCGTTAAATATTTATTTACATACTCATTAAGTACTTAATTAATAAGTATTTAAACGACTAAATCTAATTTAATATCCAATTAAATTAGATTTAATGAATATATTACCAAACGCTTTTATTTCGGACAAAGAAAGTATTACAATTTTCTGTTGGAGCAAGAGAAATAAAAAAAATATTTCCTTTTTTTTATCAAAATTAAATATTTTACATTAAATACTTTAGATATGAAATTGTAACTCTTTAATTTTTAATGATATGTAATGTAGCTGATTAAATTATTAATTCATATGTGTATGTATAATAATTAAAATTTTAATAATTAACAAATAGTAATTATTAACAATACGCATAATTATACGCAACATATCGCAACACATTATTAATTGCATAAGAATTAATATAAGCCTTACTCAAAAAATAGTGTCATAGTTCAAGCTTTTTACGTGTACATGTCGTGTCTATACATACCGATTAACAATTGACATTTTCTCTTAGGTAACATTACAAGAATTGCGAAAGTGATATTCTAAATACACATACATATATCTTGCATAAGCACGGATGTATGTATGCTATTCATTCACGATTTCCGATGAGTCATCAATTTCCGTGTAAGAAACACGAGTACTGATATAGAAACAGTAACACATGCGTGATACATTCCATGATTCTCAGAGGTATATATTCCATTGACCATCAATAATTGATATCAGGAATATCCATATATATATGTATAGGAACGATTGCATATAACTGAAATATATCTAAACCGCAAAGTCTTATAAATACGGTGAAAGTCGTGAATCCATTCTCTAGCAAAAGAAGAATGGTTTTCAAAAAGAGAACGAAAGTTTCCGATTGAGAAATTAACGCGATATAATGCGAAATATTATTTATACTATAATTTATGTTATTATTTAAATTGCATAGAGAATTAATCAAGTATGATCTTGACATAATTATTATGTAACAATAACAGAGTTTAATGATATATCGACGGTAAAGTTAAATTTTAATTAATTTTACATTCCAATTAGCATTCCATTTTCGCAGCGCGGCCATGGATTTTGAGGAAATTAATTATTTAATTTCCAAGTCTGAGTGAATTCCTATCAGATCGCGATCTTGAGATTAGTCACTAAAATTCATAAGCGTAAAAACGATTCGAACCAAGATGAATGGATGCAAGAAAAGCTGTTACGAACGCAAAAGACGTGGCAGGAGAGAGTCATTGTCGTCAGGCAAGGTAAGCGAGTTCTCTTTGTAAAGCCGACAATTGTAGGACTGTAATGGATAACGTTAATACAAGCCGTTCCAAACAAAAATCCATAAAGAGTGTCATTGTCGTTAGGTATATAGATAGATGCAGGATTCGCTTCGTAATGTTCATAGAACCGTTAATGCCCCGAATACGCGATCTCTTTCTTTTACCTTTCACCGTTTATCTCGATGGCCGAATTATCGATCGCGTTGATATCTCGTAAATAAAGCAAGCTCGAAATACGTAACCGGCATGTCTTTTTATTCAACAACTAAAAAGATCGACCCAAATTCAATATGAAATCGAAATTGCATTGCAGTTCTTGTTATTTCTTCTTCCGTTTTGGACAAAACGAAATTTAAAAAGGATCTTATATCGATAAAGGATCGACAAGGATCTCTAAAATGCAATTGCGCTGTCTAAAATTTGCATTGTTATCAGAAACACAATGATACGTTATTGCTTCTTTCGACGTTCTATAATGCAGAATTTTTTAATATAAGAGGGAATTTATAGAACCAACTTGCAAAACAAACTGATCGGCGTTAGGACATAATTTTCGGAAAAGAAGTTTAAATCTTGCAGTTCTCGCATGTTTGCAAACGAAACGAATCCAACGGCATCACACAGATATTACTGGACAGTTTATCTGGAAATGGAATAAGCAGCCCTAAAAATATTAATAATATTAATTCCGAGTTTCGAATCTCTAAATTTCACGTAAATTAATTTTATTAAATTTTAAACATTATTTATTTGTCACGTAAAAATTTATTTATTAAAGGTTCGATACAATAATATATATACTTAATTACTTAACAATTTAAGAAACATTTTTAAGACATTTGTTTTGAGAATTTACAATATTTCTGTTGTTTTGAATTAAAAAAGAACATTTAGTTTCCACAATCTCTCTTGTATATTGAAAAAAAGTGTCATGGTTTCTTTTTTGTTAAATTTTTAAAACAAACCTTTAATCGAGAACAAGGGAAGAGAAAATATGAAAAAAACTCGTTAAAATGAAGGATTCCTACTGAAAAACAGAAACAGAACTTTCCCTGCGGAGAAGAGAACCGGAAAGTTGAAATCATCCATGAGAATCCATTGTATTTTATTTTTCTAACAAAAAAGATTCGACAGAACTATTGTGGGATATAAGGACGGCTTCAACTAAATTTTGACTGACTTAATCAATGATTAATTTATCAAACGATTTCTATATTATTTTGTTAATATAAATAAAATAATTGATTTTTTCTGTTGCTTGATATACGAGAAAAAGATCAGAATAATTAGAATCGATATATTTCATACATTTTTTTATATTTTATACGAATTTTGCCGCAAGCACTTAGACAACACACAGTATTTATAATTAATATTTATTAGTATTCACTTTTTTGTATATTATATAAATATTTTGTAGATATTTTATATACACGAAGCAAAAAAATTATAAAATCTTTATTCAAAATGTTATTAAAATATAAATTACATATTTTATTTAACATTTATGGTAAGTAAAAAAAATTAATATTTATATTTTATATTTTATAAATGTTATAAATATTTTTATGATATTTACGATAAATCTTTATAATCTGTTCAATTTAAAATCACAAAAATGTTTATAAACTATTTTCGTAAATATTTATAAAATATTCTAATAATTATAAATATTTTATAAATCTTTTATGAATATTGTTTGTTGTCTGGGTAATTCTAACGATTTATTTGGTTACGTTCATTGAGGAAAGTAACTATCATAGAAAAACTTAATTGATAAAACGTAACCAGTAAAAATAATCATGTTTAATTTGTGATTGCTTACGTTTTGATTGTGATTCATTTATTGACTGTCTATGTTTTTCCATGCCACTATAAGTGCAAATCTATAAGTGCTTGCATGACTTTTTTGATATATTTTTATTTTTATATATAAATAATTATAAAGAGATGTTTCAAACTAATAAAATAATAATTTTCAAACATTAAAAATTATTCCTAACAGCACATGATACTGAACGAATATCATGACATCGTATAAATTATACGGTATCATAATATTGTACAAATATTCATATAACATATTCTAGAATATTCTAAAATATTCTAGAATATTCATGCGATCTCTTGTACAGTTAAAGAAATAAAAAATTTATATTAAAAAAAAAATTTTATTAATATATTTAATTAGCAAATCAGTAAATTCGTGGCATGGCATTTTTAATCCTAACCAGTTAATTTTAATCTCGGATTTAACTTACTTTTCATTCTTTTCCAATTCTAAGAATTAGTCAAGCCGAAATTAAAATTAATTTAAGCTGTCTTAGTCAAAATAGATACAATTAATAGGCGATCAAGTTAACCGGAGTTCGATCGAAATCGCTCGTGATCTACACAATAACGATAATCTACATAAAATGCTCGACGTTACGGGACGCAACATAAAGAACATTCTCATCGAACGCGGCGGCGCGTCAAAGGGCGGTGCGCTCTCAGTGAACGCTGTCGGAGTCGGCGACTCGTGGATCACGCGAAGACGAGCTTGACGTTGAATGCCCCACGACTCACGAGTCTCACGACTCCGATACAAGCGAATTCGCAACGTTCAACGTTGAATCAGACATTGCTCACGGACGCATAAATGCATAACCAATTGCAATGCAAAAGCTGGTAAAAACGCTGTGTCGCTCGCATCCTATTGTCGCTCTCCCTCTCTCCTTCCCTCCCCCTCTCTCTCTCTCTCTCTCTCTCTCTCTCTCTCTCTCCTATTTCATCACGCGCACGCATACACGCGCGAATATTATCCTAGGAGCGCGCGCGCACACCACGCGTACCCGTACGCCTCGAACCCAGACGCGTTTGACGACGAGACATAGGCGAGAGAGGAAGGGGGAGAGGGGAGGAACCGCCAATTCTCATCGAAAAGTGAGGAAATTATTGCAGATAGAGGAAAGAAACAGCCATTCGCGAGTCCCACCGCCCACGTCACGAATTCGCGCACGTGACGTACGCGAGGCGCGTCGCGCGGCTCTGCCAGCGGCGGCGCTGGCGTCGGTGACGCTGGGTGCGAGGCTACGCCCCGAAACACCGTATGCGCATGTCACATCCGATCACGGTCTCTTTCTGTCGTGGCACCTGGAGGTGAGTGGTTGTTCTTAGTTCGCGCACCGGTTGACTATCCGACGAATCTCATCTGAGGATATAGCATCGGACGACAGGTACGGAATAGAACGATCGTCGGGGCCGCGGCGTGTTGTGCTGTGCGTATAGTTCGGCGATTCCGTCGTGGCTTCCCGCAAAAATCCTGACCGACACGGCGAAGTGCCGCATGGCCGGTCGGTAGGCCGTGTGCTGCCTCTCCTACCATCCGTTCCCGCCGGCTGTTCGCGATTCGGCGCGCGTACCGACGCGACCTTGGCGACGAACGTCGTCGTCTCCGCGGAATCGTCGTCGGTCGCGAGGACGAGATCGCGAACGGGCGCAAAAATGCCGGCCGGGTTGGCGGGTGGCGGCAGCGGCGGACGCGTCCGAGTTCGCGAAAGGAACGGACCGGATGCACTATGGCGGCCACGCGCTTGTCAGAGCGCTGGAACTCTGCGAATTCGCGAGTTCATAGGTCGTCCTCCGTTTTCGGGCGAGAGTTCCATGCGGTGGAAGTCTCATGTGAATCTTACTCGCTCTTACGACTCGGGAGGGGGGAGGGATCGAAAAATCGCAATGCTCGTGGCAGGACGCGTGCGGTAACGGCGAAGCCTGGAAACCGGAAGCGCGAGGTTAAAGGTGCTCTCTTTCTCTCCTTCTCCGCCTGTTTCGCTTTGTCTCTGTCTCTTTCTCGGGGAGTCGCGAGTACACCCGGAGGCCGTGTGCAACGCGACGACCTTGCACGGCGACTTCTGGAACGTGCTAGAAATCGATTCCACGAAGAAATGATCGCGCGAGCGTTGCCGGCGCGGCAGCCGTCGACTCGGAGGAGCCGGCTCGCGAAACGAAATTTCACGTAAAATTTTTCCCCGTGTACGGAGTAGTTGTCGAAAATTTCAGGGCGAAAAATTCGGGAAAAATCGCACGCACGAATTCGCGATTTCGCGCAGTAAGTCAGATCGGTGAATAAAATCGCGCGAGAGAGGATTCTCGTCGACAGAGTCTCGCGAGGTACGGTCGACGAACGTGGCGGAAAAAACTGGGCGGTATCTCTCGAGCGCTGAGAATACGCGATTCTGCGGAGCGCGATAACAGTCTGTTTCGCGAAAATCGTGGTTCCGCCGCGTCACGACTCGATTAGAAATGCGCTTGGAGAATCCTCGCCGGCTGCGATCGGCATCCGGTGGCGCATCTTCGGATGATTTTCCACGCAGCGCCGCCGCCTCCGCCGCGTGCTGGACCGCAAAGAAAGGCGGCATATTTGGCCACCTGATCCGCCACGTTTGCCTGAGATAGCCATGATTCGTAATCTCGTCGATTTTCTCCCCGCGAGTCCCCGTCCGTCTTTTTCTCTCCCAGTCCATTCGAATACCCGGGTATCTCGCGAGAAGAAGAGGAAAGAATAAAGAATATAAAAAAAAAGAAGAGAATCCGTAATAACGTGGCATAGTGTGCGCGATGCCGAGCGTCGCGACAATCGTGGCAACAGCGCGCCGCTCCTCCTCGTCACTTACAAAATGGCGGCCGTCTGCCATTCTCGAATGTTCACGCTCGGCCACGTGGACGGCGGACAAAGACCGCCGGAGATGACCTCCGAACGCCCTGAGTAACCGAGTTTGCGTGGACTCCAGACGCGCCCGGAAAAAAATGGTTGCACCATCTGGCGCAACGCGAGACCGGCGCGTGAGCGGGCGACAGGACTCGATCCCGGGAGAATTTCGCAACTCGGTGAAATTCTTTTCGGAGCTTACGGTCGCTCCGGACGTCGTTCGGTTCCATATTGCGTGTCGTTAATCGACTCTGTACGAATACTTAGTCGGATAGTCTCCAATACGCGAACTCAATTGTTACGAATTAAGCCCAGAACACTATTGTAGATGAATTTTTACTCAAGTGTTAATTTAAGTTTAATTCAGTTTTTGTTATTAAAATTTTAATAGCTTAAAGTAACTTTTAATCAGATTTTTTTACATTAAAATAGTGTCAGTTCAGTTATTCTAACTTACAATTTAGCCATATGTTCATAGCTATAAAATATACATAAAAATGTATATTTAAAAATTTCTTGGTTATGTGGATGATTTTTCACTAAAGTGTTAATTTTTTAGTTTAATACTGTTCTTTTTAATAAAATTTTGATACTTTAAAGTAATATTTAAACAAAAATTTTTTTTATAATGAAATAGTATTGGTTATTCTAATATTTTGCAATTTATCCACATATTCTTAAGCATAATAAAGTAGGCATAAAAATATATTTAAAAAATTCTTATTATGTAGGTGAATTTTTCATACAAATGTTAAATTTACTAATATTTTTTTTATTGAAATTTTGATATTTTAAAGAAACATTTAAAATAAGATTTTTTACATGAAATAGTGTATTTTAACATTTGCAATTTATTCATATTTCTAGAGATAAAATAGACATAAAATATATGTATTTAAACAATTCTTAATTATATATGGGTAAATTTTTAAATAGTGTTAATAATTTTATGAAAAATATGTCTTATTCCAGAATTAAACGTAATGCGATCAAAAGCCTAAAATTTTTTTCCATGTTCTGATTCAATGCCATTTTATTTTCAGAGTACCAAAAGAACTCACCTAAAACTACAAAATGGGAAAGGAGAAGATTCATATTAACATCGTCGTCATCGGACACGTCGATTCTGGCAAGTCGACCACCACTGGTCATTTGATCTACAAATGTGGTGGTATTGACAAGCGTACCATTGAGAAATTCGAGAAAGAAGCCCAGGAGGTAACGTCTAATTAATTTTTATACTATTAAAAGCATATTACATAACATGTGTTAATATCACTTATGACGCACTCTGTGCAACATGGTGATGATTTTTCTTTTTCATATGATGAAATAACAAAGAAATATTGTTATATGAGAATTAATTTTCTTTTTTATAATTTTTTTTACTATAAATTAAAATTTTTAACTTGAATTTATATTAGAATAATAGAAAAGATTTAGAAGGATCTAGAAATAGAATAAATCTAACGAAAATACAATTATTTTTCAGATGGGCAAAGGTTCCTTCAAATATGCCTGGGTACTCGACAAGCTCAAGGCTGAACGTGAGCGTGGTATCACTATTGATATCGCTCTGTGGAAGTTTGAAACCTCTAAATACTATGTGACGATTATCGATGCTCCTGGACATAGAGATTTTATCAAGAACATGATTACTGGAACCTCGCAGGCTGACTGTGCAGTGTTGATCGTCGCCGCTGGTACCGGTGAATTCGAGGCTGGTATTTCAAAGAACGGACAAACCCGCGAGCACGCTCTTCTCGCCTTCACCCTCGGCGTCAAACAGCTGATTGTTGGAGTTAACAAAATGGATTCCACTGAGCCCCCGTATTCCGAGACCCGATTTGAGGAAATTAAGAAGGAAGTCTCGTCTTACATCAAGAAGATCGGTTATAACCCAGCTGCTGTTGCATTCGTGCCAATCTCTGGCTGGCACGGAGACAATATGCTGGAGGTTTCCTCCAAAATGCCCTGGTTCAAGGGATGGACTGTGGAGCGTAAGGAGGGCAAGGCTGAAGGCAAATGTCTTATTGAAGCTCTTGATGCCATCCTGCCACCCACCAGGCCGACCGACAAGGCTCTCCGTCTTCCCCTTCAGGTAACATCAATATTTCAATTTAATTCTTAATTTTCCCGCGAAAGATCTTACATGATGATAATTTTTTTACTCTCATTCGTGGTTTCCACCGGAGGATTTTTAATCCTTTGACGGCCAAAGTTCGTCTGATTTTCTATGAAATATTATAAAAAAATTATTTTTATTGAAATAAAATAATATTTTAACGTTTTCTCAAACATGATTGCAGGATGTGTACAAGATTGGTGGTATCGGAACAGTACCCGTCGGTCGTGTCGAGACTGGTGTACTGAAACCTGGTATGGTTGTTACCTTCGCACCCGCTGGATTGACTACTGAAGTTAAGTCCGTCGAAATGCACCACGAAGCCCTTCAGGAGGCCGTGCCCGGCGACAACGTTGGTTTCAACGTCAAGAACGTATCTGTTAAGGAATTGCGCCGTGGATATGTCGCAGGAGACTCCAAGAACAACCCGCCTAAGGGTGCCGCTGACTTTACTGCACAGGTTTGCTTATTACACTTAATTACACATTCGTTTTATTAATCTCTGACACTATGATGAAAATATAATATATTGCATTCGTGGTTTCCACCAGAAGTTTTCTAATGATGGTCGAACGCGTCTGAGTGTCATGTTTAAATATTAAAATTAAATACTATTAACTTGTGACATTGTGATATGTAAATTAAATGCTATTAACTTTAGAGCATTGTAACATATATAAATTATAAACGTATAATTAACGCAATTATCTGTTTTTCACAGGTCATCGTGCTCAATCATCCTGGTCAAATCAGCAACGGATACACGCCCGTATTGGATTGCCATACTGCCCATATCGCCTGCAAATTCGCCGAAATCAAGGAGAAATGCGACCGCCGTACTGGCAAGACCACCGAAGAGAACCCGAAAGCCATTAAGTCTGGTGACGCCGCCATTGTTGTCTTGGTACCTAGCAAACCTATGTGCGTTGAGGCTTTCCAGGAGTTCCCGCCTCTGGGACGTTTCGCTGTTCGTGACATGCGTCAGACGGTAGCCGTCGGCGTCATCAAGGCCGTCACCTTTAAAGATCAAACTGGCAAAGTCACCAAGGCCGCTGAGAAAGCCCAGAAGAAGAAATAACTATTGTAATAGTTTCCGTGCATACACCGATAGTTTCCGTGCGAATATGGCGCCGGGCGGGCAATGGCGTACACCAGCCGATGTAGCTCACCCTCCTTTGCACGACTCACGGGAGACGAATTTGACAGCATCGTCTATAGCGGAGTTCCCTGGATCGAGGACTTTATCGCAAACTACAATTGGAAATGAGAAAACGACGATCCAATCGCGAAGATTGGTATCTCGTGCATGTGAGATCGCGCGATTACCACGCCTTCTCAGCGTACGGACATTTCGCTTGTCGAAATGGCTCCGCCATTTTTTTCACCGTAAGGAGTTTCGCAGGAAAGAAATGTTGAAGACACTCAATACCGTTGGCCCATGTGTATTTTCGTCTCGCGGGAGTCGCAAGGGAGAAGAGCGAACTTCGTGCGAGCTATCGTATAAACAACGTACACCTACCAACTTACATCATAACGAACATCAACATAATTTAGCGCGGCTTAATTATATTTTCTAATTACTTATACGGAAATAAAATTCTGTATATATCAGAGATACTCTAGAAAAAACATGTCATTATTACTCTTCGTCAACATCGTTACTCTGTTTGATAACTTGTCAAGTTTATCATCCCTTTTTTTTACAAAACAAACTCATCGCTCTCACATCTACGGTAGCTATACGATCTGACCACGAAAAAAATAATATATATCGCGGCGATATCCGTATTATTTTGTCTTCTTGGTAGCTTTTTTATATTGATCGTTTAAGACTATTAATTCAGAAAGCTTAGTATAGAGAGGACGGTAGTAGACCTTGACAAAGATAGATTTCGTTGGGATATGGGACCTGTTGTTTCCTCTAATTATCTTTCCATTCAATTATAGATAAGAGTAAAGGTAATTCAAGTATCCTAAAAAGGAAAAAAGAAATTTTTTCTACGAAATATTCTTATCCAACTAACGTCAAGCAGGAAGTTGCATGCGCAAGAAAACGACTTTTGCAGTGACTTTGTATCTTTCACCTTCTCGTAATTTTTCTACAAACATTGGTTAACGGTTTTCTGTACATACATATAAATACCAGCGATGACGAGTAAGAGCGAAAAATAAAGAAGCTGCGGAAACGAGATGCCGGTGATTCACTATCACCAATCCGACTCCTTGTCTTCCCCGCAACCTGCCCGGATGCTACATCGGCATTTCCATGAAGACTTAAAAAGCACTGAATTTGATAAGCTTTATATGAAGTTTCTGCTTGATGATATTAAATTGCATAAAAAAATTAAACTTTGCGCGTTTTATATGATAAACAATTTAAATTTCAATGTAATAAATGTACATAATTTACGAAGCATTTTATGCATTTGTGTGATCGACAGACGCCACGGTATGAAATTTTGAAATGGTTCTTAAACTGACAATATTTTGAACACTTATTTGAACGCATAAAACATACGTAAGCACAATTTATTTATTGGTACGTATGAGATTTGAGGTAATGCTAATACAAAATTAAATAAATTGTGATTTATGACTAAATGAAAATTAATAGTGTAATTGTGGTATACAATTAATCAATTATCCCATAGAAGACGCCGAGTATTCTATATAAAAAACGTGTGAAGTTTAATATTGTCATAAATAATATTTAAAACTGTTAATTGAAATAATTAGAAATATGTTTAGTAATTTTTACTTTTGTTTGCTTGTGTATGCGCGCGAATTATTACAATATATTAATTTTCATTTTATCTATCACGTATCGCGATTCAGAAATATTTTGCACTATGTTTCATTGCCTCAATTCTTATATATAAAAAAATTGCGATTATACGTATTTGATATGTGCATTAAGTGATAGAGCATTTCGTTAAATGTATTTTGTTCAATGTAAATCTATTTTACGAAAAGTACGTTGTCAATCAATTTTGTTTTTTCATTTGATTAAAGTATGTGTATGCTCGATGTATAAATACTAAAATATATAAAATTTAATTATGGGCATGCGTTATGTGTGTTTATATTGTATATATTATTAATCTTATTACTGTAAGAGAATTTGGAATCTGCATTTTTTAGTTTACACATTGCTTTTTATTTTTTTATTATTTTTTTGTATTATTGCTTGATGTGTTAATATTTTTAAGTTTTTGAAAATTAATTTGGCTGCTGAAATTGAAATTTAAAAAAAATGAACAAATCGAAATAATATAGTAAAGTGACAAATAACATTTTTTAAAACTAAAAATTTCTAGAATATTGAAATTCAAAAATTTGAATTGCAAAATCTAAAAAATTGTAGGAAAGTATAATCGCGTGCGAATCAGACTGCGTTGGCTGACACTTCGAGAATTCTTAAAATTCGTAAAAATTAGGTTCATAAATTAACAAAGTCAAAAAACTGCGATTGGATGAGACGTAGCGTAGCTCAAGATTTATTGCAACATATCTTTTATAATCTGCATTTTAAAATTGCGTCACATTACGTTAGGATGAACAAGACTGCAGCCAGCACAATGCAATCGATCACGATGTATAAATATTTAGATAAATATACGCCCAGAGCGTTATCATGTCCAGAAATTTAATGTGTCGAATTTATAAACATATGGAAGTTTAAAGTGGTAAGGAGAGAGAATATTGATGAAAAGTGCAGCCTGCACCGTACAGGAAGCGCAGCTAAGATCAACCAACCCGCCGATAACGTTGCAACTTGCAACGTGCATCCACCCACCCAATCCGCCGCGCTCCAATTGCCAACGAGCTGATCGCGAGTACCGCTATGTCGAGGTTAGGGACTGTTTACTTGTCAAACCCGCGGCGTCGAGAGGAGACGTAGGCGAGAAATGAGGGTGATCTGAGGAGGAGTTTGACCGGACGTTTCTCGCGCGCGGGAAATCATGTTTTTCCCTGTAGGATGGCCGCGGGTCCTCAACACCTGCGAGCAGGGCAAGATAAACGCGGTGGTGTGCAACAGGGACAAAATTATGTTCGCCGTCCTCACCGCTGACGCCCTCGTCATCTGGTACTGCAAGGCACGTAATTTAGGCCAAGAGTTGAACTACTTTTATCCATACTTTTAGCTGATCGCAACTTTCAAATCCCACCGACGAGGATCTCATTTAATTTCTTCATTTTCAGTATTGACACCTTTGCATAATTATCTAATTATAGAACAATATTTGTCCGTAATATGTTAACAGAAGGCACATAAAATTTTATATTTTGTACTGCGACTAATGTAAATTACAGCGTAATTATATTCAGATAGTCAAATCTGTTGGAAACGGATCTTGCAAGTTGTCTATTGCACATTTTATCAACAAAATGTTAGCAGGAATATAACAATCTGCTAACAGACTATGATGGCAAAGTGATAGAGCAAGTAATCGAGCAAAATTTGTTATTTTGGAATCATTTAAATAAGATTTCATGATTTTACTTAAATGGTTATAACAGATTTTACTCGATTTTTGTTGGTAATTTGCTGTCAAGCTAGATTAACACGGACTGTTACGTGCAATGTGTTTCTACTTTTGAAGCTTTTATAACTTTCTTAACAAACAGTATTTAATATTTAATAAACGTTATTTAATTATCACACAACTGATTTATCCTTTATATCTAAAATTTTTAAATTTCTGATTTACAGCAAGTTATTAGTTTTATAATCTAAATTAACATTTGCATTATATGACGATTCCTCACTTTGTTCCAATCTGCTGATAAACTGTTAATATTTTGCTTACTAAATAGATTTCTTGTAATATATAATTCTTTTTATAATTCCTCATCCTTTTTATGATTTAATGTTACATATGCTAAGTTGTACATTATCTCTCTTACAATTTCCCTGGATTTGTTTGTATTTAATTATTTCTGAAGTACATTTTACATTGCAGCCCTGTGTGCCAATTGTATTTAGCAGACGGTCCGCGAATTCTTTGTGGCAACACGGTGAGAATGTTTTGGTGCAATGGAGACCAGACTCGAGTATGCTGGTTATTGGAACGTCGGACAGCTATCTATTGTTTTATAAGCTTACGGACAACAGTGCGGAGGGCCGGGGACTTTACGAACAACGAGACTCGCCTGTTACTAGCTTGAAACGGGATAGTGCAGAATTATTTATCAAAGAAGTTATTCCATCCCTCGTCTTGAGTTTTGTAAGTTCTTTGGTAATTTTTTATTACCAAGCATAACGTAAGAAATTTAAAATAAAAGTTAATTGTGAGTTATTATTAGTTAACCGATTAAATCGTTTGATTTATCAAGGCTGATTTATAAATGGTGATTTAACTGTTTACTTTGCAGGAGAAGTCTGCTTGGATCGATGGTGGGATCAGTTCTTTAGTTTGTATACGGGACGAGCTTATGGTAGCAACGAAAACTAGCCATGTGGTGCGTCATAAATGGGATGGCACCATGAATCGCGACTATTCTTTAGACTTGAGACGTATACCCTTCAGTATTGATCAGCAAATCTCTACTGTGGCTGTGCCACTTACAGAGAACAACATTTACATTACTGATATCGAATATTCGCCTCTCGTTGGAGGTTTTGCTATTGTACTCAACAATGGCAAAGCTGCATTTCTTACCGCTCAATCTTTAAAGTTTGATCCTAACCAAGTGCAAGGAATTTGGGCTCAGGATCTGGACGATGCTACTTGTGCCGCTGTTAATCATAAATATCGGTTAATTGCCATTGGTAGGCAAAAGTAAGTGTCAATTTTACTGTGCTATATATTTCTAACTTTGTGTTATCATTTTTTCTAATTAACTTTAGTACAATTCTTTTTAATTATTTAATACTAAAATTAAATTGAATGATTCAAATATTTTCTCATTTTAATTCTTTTTATTCAATTTACACAAAGTGGTGAAAAATTTCAATACATTTATTTTTAATATTATATTAAAATATAACATATTGTAAAATATGACTATAATTATCTGCGCAATATACTGTGACTCAAATATTTTAATTTGCAGCTCCGAAGGTGTTGTATATTACGTCGATGAAACGACTGGCGGTTTAGAGATGTCGCACACCTTGAGTTTATCCTCCAAGGATTACCCAGGTCGACCAGGTAGCGTTAAGTGTCTTAGATGGACGCCTGATAGTTGCGCTATCGCTCTAGCTTGGGAAGGCGGTGGCTTAGCGCTGTGGAGTACCTTTGGTGCTCTGTTGCTCTGCAGCTTGAAATGGGACTACGGCCTACGCGTGGAACTGACACATGATAATCCTCTGCATATCCATACGATGGAATGGTCCGCGGAGGGTTATCAGTTGTGGATGCTGCGAGAATGTCCAGGATCTTTAGTTACCAACGAAAACGGCAACAAGACGACCACTCGCTCTCTTATTCAATTGGATTTTGCAAAAAGTCCTCTGACTATCAATCCGTGTATGGGTCATCATGGACATTTATATCTTCAAGGCGAGGATAGATTGTATTTAAATTTGGGTGCTGGCTTATCTTCGACCGCTTCGGGTTTTCATCTTGCTGCCGAAATGCCTAACGATAGTATGCTCCAGACACTTGCCGGCTGCAAACAGTGGCTTGTTGTGCCTATTCCGTCTGCGTACAGTGGTTCCAATTGGCCAATTCGGGTAATTATAATAATAACATGCTTGGTGAAAACTTATTAATTACTGATCATTGTTATATTATTTTAAATTTATTATTTCATGTGATTTTCCTGATTACGTAGCATTATAAATAATTTTACTATTAACTTTATACATAATATTAGTGAAAAAGATTAAACATTCTTTTTATAACGTGTATATATTTTTATAATATCATGTTTTATATGTTAATTCATATATGTGTCTTTATGTTTACAGTATACTGCAATAGATAGCGAAGGTTTGAGTCTTGCAGTGGCTGGTCGAACGGGATTAGCGCATTACTCCCTACCCTCGAGAAAATGGAAGTTGTTCGGCAACGAGAGCCAAGAACGAGATTTTATAGTGACTGGTGGACTACTATGGCATAAAGGCTATCTCATAGCCAGCAGTTACTCCATATTAGATGATAAAGATGAGATTAGAATTTATCCTCGTGATACTCGACTTGATAATAATTACGTCAAAAATGTCAGGATGCCCTCGCAAGTGCTATTATTGAATACCATGAAAGACAGACTTTTAACTTTCTGTGCCAATGCTCAAATTAGTATTTATGATATGGTGTTGCAAAATGGCGTGGGTGAGTTGACGAGATTATTTTTATATTTAAAATCGATTTTTAAAAATTTGAATTAGTTCTCACACTCAATAAAATGTACTTGCTATTATTTTAGAAACCGGTGGTATTGAATTAACGAGAATACAAACGGTGGACATTGGTGGATTATGCATACATCCTGCTTGCGTAGTTAGCGCTACTTTGACATCGATTCGTGCGGAGAGCGCCGGCAGTCATCCTCATCCTGAGAGTCTCTTGCTGAACGTCTCTGGACGTCTTCTCATGGTTCAACGTGAACATTCTACCGATAATTCGGAGGTTCTCTTCACATGCAGTGCGCCGACAGTATTAGCGTCTTATGTCGAAAATGTTTGGGTACCGTCGCGCTCGAGAAGGGATAAACCGCACTTAACCGAAGCTCTGTGGCTGTTCTGTGGTGCTCACGGCATGCGAGTTTGGTTGCCGCTATTTCGTAATCATCAAGAGAAGGCACATGCTTTTATGAGCAAACGGATTATGTTACCATTTCACCTGCGCATTTATCCATTGGCGATACTCTTCGAAGATGCGATTCTACTGGGGGCCGAAAATGACACCGTGCTTTTTACGTCAGATACTAACTCCCCCTTTTCACTGCCCTTCAATTTATTGGAACTTACGGTATTAATTATATATATTTTTTAAACGTAGATAAAAACAATATTCAATGTTACATATATTAGGATAGTTATTCTTTTACATACACAGCTTTTAAAAGAATTATTCATTATTCTTTAGATATCTTCATTTTAAAGTTTGCAAAATAATTTGTAAATGGCTTTATATTTCAGAGTCAAGTGTATCTGCATCAAATTCTGCGTCAATTGATACATCGGAACTTGGGCTATCACGCGTGGGAAATAGCGCGTTCATGCTCTGCATTACCGTACTTCCCGCATTCGTTGGAACTATTACTTCACGAGGTCCTCGAAGAGGAAGCGACAAGCAAAGATCCTATTCCTGATGCTCAATTACCATCCGTCGTAGAATTTATCCGCGAGTTTCCTGGTGTTTGGGCCAGAGCCGTCGTGCAGTGCGCTCGCAAAACCGAAATTGCACTTTGGCCGTATCTATTCTCTGTCGCCGGTCCGCCGAAGAAGCTGTTGCAAGATTGTTTGCAGCAAAAGGAACTTGATACCGCCGCTAGTTATCTGATCATTCTACAGAATTTAGAACCATCCTCGGTCAGCAGACAGTACGCCACGTTGCTGTTAGACGCCGCGTTGGAGCAAGGTAGATGGGAACTGTCAAGAGATCTTGTGAGATTCCTTAGAGCAATTGGTAAATAATTTTATAAATCTTTTTAAATATAATCAACTGTACTTATACAATATTTAACAGTTAATTTTCTCTATAAATTCAGATCCAAATGATGTAGAGTCACCGCGTACATCGTGGAGTGGCAGTGCGAAACTAGTAGGTCCTCCTCAAACTCCTCCTCTTTCTCCTCATGAAGATGATCTGGCCTTAGTCCTGGGCACTATGCAAGTTTCGAGGAGTCGCAGTTACAGTACTACAGTTACGCCTAAAGTACAATCCGACAAAGACGTCGCACCGTCCTCTATGCTCGAGAAAACCCGAAACGTTGTTATGAGGCGAAAGAAATCAGTTCCGACAGTAAAAACCAGCGAAAAAACTGAAAACAAGTAAATATTCTATTTTTTTTGCATATAAAAATAAATATTATAAAGTTATATGAATATTCAATATTTGAAAATTAATTAAATTTAAAATTAAATTTATATTTTTTCAGGGAAGGATCTGCAGAGGAATTCTTTATTGACATCATTTTGCAACGTCACGCCCGACAACTGCTTTCGGCTCGCCACTTGACTGACTTGGGTAGATTCGCGGCCCGTCTTGATTTTCATTTAGTGACATGGTTCGGTCGAGAGCGTGATAGAGCAGCAAAGATCGATGATTATGTAGGCACATTGAAGGCAGTCCATGAAGACTTCGCATTTCCGTATCCGACGCTTTCGTTGCCAACGCTGCAGAGATATCGGAGATCCAGCCTTACCTCTATACACTCCATAATATCCGACGATGAAACGATGTCTCCTAACTTGGTCGTCGATGTACCTGACAGTGGATACACTAGTCTTCCA
This sequence comes from Solenopsis invicta, assembly GCF_016802725.1. Lineage (NCBI taxonomy): Eukaryota > Metazoa > Arthropoda > Insecta > Hymenoptera > Formicidae > Solenopsis > Solenopsis invicta. The sequence goes on from NC_052667.1 coordinate 4,319,756, forward strand.
AGCGGTAGGCCACCGTATACAACATTGGTCTCACCCGTCGCCAGCTTAGAGACACAGTTTCCAACCGCGGAAGCCAAATTAACACCGAATCTGATAAATGGTGAGTCGTATATTTTTATTCGAAGTAATTCAAATAAACTTTTGTTCATGCAAAATTTTGTGTACTAATAATTTTTTTTTTTTTTTTTTTTGTGATTTCAGATACCAATAGTGTTCTCAGCGATAGTAGTACAATCTGGAGAGACGATGCAGAATCTATAGTTGGCTCTGTGTGCTGGGTCTCACCGGAGACAGTGGGACCTACAGAAGTCAATCCAGCCTCATCGACTTGCGTACCAATCGGTCGGGCGGAAGTACAGCTCAGGTATAGATTTAACATTAAAAAGCAAAATTAAAAATTGTTATTATATGTTTTATATATGTTTACTTTTTAATTTTTCCAGGTATTTACTGCAGCTATTCCTTGAAGGAAGTTGTCTAGGATGGGCTGCAGTATTAGCTACTGTCCTTCGAGATGCGGCCGCCATGGCTAGAACCGTCAGAACGGCACATGCACCAATGCAAACTTTCGACTCTATAATCAATCTAAGAGACGGATTGCTTACATTGACTAAGTGGTCTCATTCTGAATGGTATGTGTATATTATCACATATATGTGTTTTTATAGCGTATATGCGGCAATTTTCTAATATTGAAAATTAAAAATTCAAGTATTTACTTTAACAAGCTTAAAATTTATTTATTTTTTGTAAATATATTTTTTTTAATTTTAATGTATATTGAATAATTTATAAAATTAAAAATTTTTATTAGAAAATAATTAAATATGTTGATATACGTACAACATTTATTTAAAAATATTAATTTTATATTCTGATTTTAGTTTGGGGTATCGTCCTTTTATGTCCAACATCCAAAGCCAGATATCGTTGTTGAATCGACTGGTGATAATCAAGCAACAGCAGGAGCAAGAACAGATACCAGAAAGCCCTTCGCCGAGTCCGGCTCCGTCCGCGAGCAGCAATCAGCGCGGTACTCTTTCTCGCTCGAGACACTCTTCGATCAGCCACGCTTCCAACACGGCTCCGCTCGAAGAGGAACGCTCGCACGAACCACTCTTAACAGTCGAGGAATCAGTATTTCACGGAAGTTACAATAATAATCTCACAGCAAATGTCGCGGAGAACACGTCGCCGCAGAGCAATTGCACAATCTCTTAAGAGTGCTTCACGAAACTCGGAAAGCTAAGGCTGTCTATTTCACCATGTATTTTACATACCAAATGGATTGTTTTCATTTAAGACCATGTTTTGCGAAAGATATGTTCGATTTGTGTTGCACACAGTAAGGATTCCGTATGTACTATATAATTATTATTTCAAAGAGTTCTTATTTGAAGGCTATTGATTAAGGCCTTGATTGTGCTGATATTAAGGATAATTTTTGTGGCAATATTTTGCATAACTAATACGAATATCTTTGTTCTAATCCAGGTTATTTCAGGAGTCCTTATAATTCGAAGATATCCTAGAAATTTGTATATAAAGTTTTGGAACATCTTTTTATTAACTTTACATCGAAGATTTTGAATTGTACAGGGTGAAACGTGTAAAGGTGAATTTGCGTGTATATAAGCATTTACGATATTATTATTAAAATATGTGCTGCGTCGTGAGGAATAAAACTCGGATGTAATGTACGAAGTCGCCAGAGTCAACGGCAGTTCTTAAATTTTACCGCTGAGCATAAAAGCATGTGCATGAGATTGGCTTCGTTAAGTATGAGCAATAGGGAATAGCAATATAATAATGCTAATGACCAGCGGTTCAATGACATTAAATCAAAATTGGCGCATCAAGAGGTCTGATATTAGAATGATAATTATGTAATACACAAAACGATGAAAATTATTAATAAGATATTTATACATATTGTAACATAGACGATCATACAAGTATATGTTATATTTTCACATAAAATTTTTGGTGGATTATTTTATTAGGACATCTATGGTAGGAAACTTATCGATAATTTAATGAACAGACTAAAAGATAAAAATGGTAAAATACAAGTCTGAAACATTGATTTATACAGAGTAATTCTTAATTATATGTAATATGTTATATTAAATCTGTAGAAAATCAAAATAAGAAACATGAAATATAATTAAAAATTGCTCTGTATAATAATTTTCAAAATCTATCTGTAATAATCCAAATTTATATTATTTTTTCTGCTAATTTCTTGATTGTTCTTTTTTTTTAATCGATTTGGTTAAAAAATATTTTCCTTATAAATTAAGCATTAACGATGCTCACGAATGTGATTTCTTTGCTGTTTTGCAAGGATATTTATTGCACTTACGTTGTATCGTTTGTCATGATTAATTTCACCAGGCAAACAACCGATGAGAGTTATCATTGTCTAAGATCTAATTGAATTTAAATATTCAAGGGTATTTACCATCGATCTTATCCCACATTCCGACACGTTTTTATGGAGAACGTTTACCTCGCAGGTGTTCTACAACGTTCGATACGTGATATTTCCTCCATTCAATCAGTTGTCCTCCAAAAGCAACGATTACTCAGCGCATGAGGAAAGTCCGTTTTTACCCTGACATACATAATTAGGGAAAAACAGTTGCGTTATAACAGGGATGAGAAATCGTCACTTTACCGTTATTTTTATTTACCTTTTTTTTTTATTTTTTTTTTTTTTTAATGTTACAATTCTTTATAACGATAATGATAAACGCCAGGGAAACAATTACTTTTGACAAGTAACTCGTCATTATGCATTACTCACTGAAAAAAAGTTACTCGTTAGTTGATTCGTTACGTAACGAGCAAAAAAGTATATACAAAAGTAACACGTTACGTAACGATTAAAGTTACAAATTAGTATTTTTGAATAAGTAACATATAATAGTAACAAGTTGATTGTCAAAAATGACTATTCCAATTCTGGCCTCACCATTACTATTATAGAAAATTGTAATAGTATCAAATTATAAGAAGACATAAAAGTAACGATTAACGATATTACTTATTGTAACTCATTACTTTCTATCAGTGATGTGTTATAATAATAGCGTTTTTAAAAATAAAAATATTTTTCAATCTGTGACTTTTATGAAATAGAATCACTAAGCTATACGTCTTTTACAATTAATGTTAATCGTATTTATCGCAGAAAAAGATTCCTTCTGTTTCACGAGAAGGAAAATGGAAAGTATGAACTCATGCCGAAGATAAGAACGCCAACACTTTTGCAGGGAATTCTTCGTATAGAAGCACGTATAAACGAAATAACAGAAGTTTAATCCCATGAACTACAAATACCAGAATAAATTTTAGAGAATTGCGCTGAGTAATAGAAAAAAATTAAAAGTATAAAAATCGCAAATGACTGCACAAACACAAACATACAACGAAGACAATTTTAAGTAAGTGATAATCGATTTGCTACCCCCTTTTATATCTTTCATAAATTTACTTGCAGTTCTATAATTATAATTAAGTATATTTTTTTGCTACAATTAATTAATATTATGATTAATTAAAATATCAGAAGTATCTTAATTAATTTATCATTTATTAAAGTATTTAAGTTTTTGGCAATTTAATTAAATATAATTTAATTATTTTAATTTAATTAAATATATTTGATTCAATTTAATAATTAATCTAATGTAATTGAAATTTTTAACTAAATAATTTCAATTTGTGTAACGACTACAAAATTAATAATGTATTTTAATTATTCTTGTTGGGGCATAAATAATTGAAGCTTTTCGTCTTTATTACGTCTTTGAAAATTATTCTGCCGTTATATATTTTCATTTATTTAAAGATTCATATTTTCGAGGTTGCGCATGAATAGTAATAATACAGTGAAAGGAGGAAACTTTTTTTGCTTAATACAATTTACGTAGCGATATTAACAGCTCTATGCGTGGTTCAAGCGGATACAAGTACGGGACAATAGTACAATGTAAAACGTAAACAAACACATTCAGTCGTCGACACGATTCCGTATTACAACGGTGGACGTCTTTCGTATCAGGTCGAAAAGTTGAATGTCCTTTACACTGTACATAGTGAAATTCCAGAGTGACACAGTGCTTGTTCCAAACCAAATTTCTTTTACAAGACGTTCGAAGTCGAATTTCTAGAATAAGGCAACGTGGACTATTCACTGGCTCAATTTTGAAATAACTCAAGTTCCAAGGTAAGAGTCAAAAACAAGGAAATTGATTTTTTTTAATAGGTATATGGCTTTCTTTGAAAAATTTTCACAGGTCGTTAATGTTAAACTTTAAAATATGAAATGACGTTATCATATCATTTTATTCACATCTTTTCGTATTTTTTTTATGTAATAATGCATCACTTTGTTGCACGAACTGGCGATTAACTAACGAAATTGATTTTATTTTAATTACAATGATAATGATAAATGTTATTTTATTTTATTCAAAGTACATGTTTAATTTTTTTTTAATGTTCGACAATGTTGGTATTTTTGTACAACTTTCAAGGAATTTGTCACGTATTTGTTTTGATGTCTTCGAAAAGTATAATTTTAATTCAAGACCAATACGATGAGTTATCCATTAACGAATCAAGGTATATAAAATTTATCTAATTTATCTCATTTTCGAAAAGTTTTGGTTTTGAACAACAATTTCTATTTTAAATTTTCTATTCAAGAGTTATACTGCGATATATTGTGATTGCTATCGTGCTCTTTTGATTCAACTTTTGTTGAATCGAACTTTGGTCTCCGAACTTGAAGGGAAAACTTTTCGAAGATATTGAAAACGTATAAAAACCCATGACAAGTTACCTGAAGAAACGTAATGTACAGAATCTTTATAAATTGTTTCAGTCAATAATATCACTTGTTCCATTGATAGTGGAAACATTTATTTTGTAAAAAAAATTAAATAATTTTTCTCTTAACTTAATAATAATTTTTTTAGTTTATAATTATTAATAACTAATTTGTTTTATTTACAAAATATTTTTTTTATAATGAACTCGGTATTTAATTGTTGGACTATATATTATCCAATTATTCCATTAGAACTTGTTATTATACTTTACTGACAAAATTTTTTGGAAGCATGTTTATCACTTGCAATTTGCTCGCTTGTTTATATATTGTCCATTTTATATGTCTTATCATTTCCTTTTTTTTATCATTCATTGTTTTAATATCCAATTTCCATTTTATGTTTGACAAGTGTAATCTTCAAAAAAACACGTGATAAACGTCATCGTCTATGTATTTAATAGAATTTGAGTTCCTCAAGCAATTAAAGATGTAATCTTATCCAACGTTTGACGAAACGATTTGACGAAACGGATGCAAACAAATGTGCTCACTTCTACCACTGTTAAAAAAGATATTAACAATTTCCAGTTGAGCGTTATTCTCATTATCATTCAACACTTTAATATATGCTTTATCTAAAGTACATAAAATTACGGCATTGCACATACTAATAATAATAACAACATTAATTATCGATTCTTATTTTTTCTTGTTATATTCACGTAATAAGAAAATTGTTTATACGTAAAATTTTTTATACGATCAATATTTACCGAGATAATTGGCCGTTATGAAACCATTATATGAATTATTAACGTTTATTTACGTTGCGAATCAATACTTATAAGTAACGATAATATAAATCTAACAAAACCACAAACACTCGACCGCGCAGTTTCGATTGAAAAATTGAACAAGTCTTGTCTTTAAACTGATACTTTGCAGAAATAACGTGCATTAATAGTCTATTTCGTGCCGGATATGTTAATGAGAATTTACTCGCGCGACGATATTTCTGTGTTCAAATTATTCTGTGTTAAGATTATCTCTCAAGCAAAATCGCATGCACAAGAAGAATATTACATCCAAAGTAATATTTCGCAAAAATACGTAAATCAAAAATATCTATGGAAAATTAATCGCACCATGATAATTTTGAGCCAAGTAACCGTAAAACACATCGAATACAGAGCTAAAAGTAAAACACCTCGTTGTCAAAATAATTATGCTATTGTATGAAAAAATATTAGTCGCTTATTTGCATGATGACTTTTGCGAATAGTACATTCAAACATGTCATGTTCCGCATGAATGACCATTATTACCATCTTCGTCCAACCGTCCCTGTGGGTTTTTGAATTCGTCACACATTGCATGTGATTCCTCGTGGGAATTTCCCGTTGAACGAGTGACGTTTCCGCTCTGACATATTTATTAAAAACTAGAACCGATTAAGGTAATACGTGCTAATTAGGCGCTTAATTAAATTTTACCTAATCGCAAAGGTGAAAAAGAAACAGACGAACGGGACATTGATATTTCACGGAATTTTAGGCCGCTTCGGTTTTTACTGTCAGCAAATTTGTTCGATGAACGACGCTTTTTTTGCGTTGAACAGTTGCGGTCGCGGGTTGTTCTCGTTGCGTTTAAAAACAAGAATACCGCAGAAATCGATATTTCAAATTCAAGGTTGCAGTTATCAAATATGTACGTATATACAGTCTTTCTTGTGTCATGTTAAACCGAATTACATTAAACTTGCAAGCCGCAGGAAGATGCGAGTCGAATGTCAATTTTAAGAGGTAGTATCTCAGCGACGTGACTAGATGGAAGTTCGATAGTTCAGCGGATCAATCCCTTGCGACGAGAACAACCGCGAGATAAGCGATAAAAGTATTTGTCTTGGAGGATATTAAAGCTCGCAAGAATAAATGCCGCTGTTTGATTCGTCAATACAATAATTATGTCTCCCCGTTAATTATTGTTCGAAATATACAAATCTGCCTCGTGGAATCGTATATTACGTCGTTCGGCTTGATGTATTAGATTCCAAGGCGACCCCAACGGCCTAATCGCTGTTTGCGCGTGAAATTTGTGGCACGTGCTTTCGCTTCGGCACGCTGCGTCAATTTTTCTCATACTTAGCGGTACCGGGATGCGTCATAAAATATTTGATGAATTAGCGTGATCGACAGGTCCGTGATTGTGTAAATTGGTCCAAATTTGTAAGGGACTGACAAACTCTATGTTAAATCTGACACTGCGCACAATGGAGGAATATTAGCCAGTAGGAATAGAAATTAGAATTTTATAACAAGTTTTCCTAATGACGTTTAAACGCACAATGAATACAAATGAGATGCAAGGTGAACAAGATAATAAATGTGTCGTACGTAGCATAATTTATTTTTTATCTAGTATTCATTAAAAAAACTGATTCTAAAATTCTAATTTTCAGTCTTAATATCTAACTTTCCTCTATCGTACGCAGAGTCTAAAAGTACCTCATTATACTGTTTATCTATTTAGTACGTATAAGCAATGCTGTTTAATAATCTACAAGAAACATCGTACGGAAGATGGAAACAAAGTTTTTTAAAACCGGGGTTGCAAATAAGTAAAGAACTTTATTCTTTATTCAGTTTGGAATGGATTTTAGTGTTGAAAACAGAATTTTACTTTCAAATCTGACTTAGTATTTATAACATCTGAAATTATAAAATAAAATATAAAAAATCCATATTCATTAGTTTTCTATAATGACTTTGCAAATTTAAATAAGATGTTCATTTTTTAAATTTTTCTTATAAAAGATACAACTCATTCTATATTCAAAATTATTTAGAATACAAAAATTTAAAGCTTTACTACTTTAATATATAATGAAGTTATATTATTTCTTTCACATATTTCAAAGTACACTTATATAGAAGTTTTTGTATTGTAACAGAAAATTTATAATTTTTATTTTTTTCGAGTCTTGTGTCTATTATTAACCTATCAAATTAAATAATCTTTTAAGTATTAGGAAACTACTTATATTTTTATAATCTCTTACCAAACAATTTTATTTGATATTTATTAAATTCTTAATTCTCTCTTGTCTCTTCGTTTTTTGTTTCTTGCAAAATTTGAACTAGAAAAATATAATAAAGTATTGCGTATCATTATATATTATAATAAGGAGAGAAATTTATATTTAAAAATATAATCGAGAAATGAATGAAAAAATCTAAAAGTATCCGTAAAGATTAACACGTTATTTGACTTTAACGCCTAAACATTCTTCCCATTCTTCGCTAAATGGGTCGATTCGATATGGATTTATTGTCGAACCGCAAAGCTCTCTGGCATCAGCGTGTTATCAGATTGGTAGATCAACTGAAAGCACGTGACCGATTAAAATGTCGCAAAACAACGGGATTACCTTGAAATCTCATTGCTGGCGCGGAGTGTGAAAAGGCATGACTGTCCCGTGACTGGGGACACAGTCACGAGATTTGACGGCTTATTTATATAATTGCATAATACAGTGTAAATGTTTTAAAAAAGAGAGCTTAAACTTGACGCAGTAGTGGTTCTCAACATATTCTCAAAATTTATCTTGATTTCCAACAAGGCAATTCCTTTATCAGATTTATTTTCTCATGCAACGCTTTACTTTCTTTTATTTTATTATCTTAACAGAAGTATTGTAGTTATCAAGAAAATATGCAAACTTTGAGAATTCTTTAGACACCGCAAATATCTTTATTGAATATTAACGATCAATAATATTAAAATATTGAATATGTTGACTTGACTGATCAGCAATAAATTTAATTTACTATTTGCATGAATTAATTTTAAATAACAATTTTTATTATTTATTTGATTAACGTTTTTTTTTGTCTTTTAATTTTGTTTTAAAATAATTATTTAGAAATATGTAAATAATATAAAGAATGTAATATTTACATTCCGTTTATGAAAACTGTGCAGGAAAATGTATTTGCGCACTTTCGACCGGTCGGGCTGGTTATTTCTAGTTTCTTAGATTTCGCAAATCAGATTTTTTTGTATCTCTTAAATGTGACGAGTGATAATGTGGAAAGTCAACGTCACCGATTCGGCAAGAGCCTTCTCCGCGACTCATACGTCAATTGCATTTACGTAAAAAAAAATTATCTGTGACTTCTTTCGGCGTGACGTCACAAGTCAACGAGCCGTCAAACAAGTTATAAATGATATTTTAATTGAATATCAACACCCAAATGTTAAGTACGCACGCATTCAATGAGCATTAATTCGCGCGGAACCAGTGATTATTAACGATGATTTAAGAGCATTATCTTTAATGATATTTATGATAATTGATTACAGATATGAAAAATATTGGCAGAACAAATAATTCGCTAAAATACCCCATCCAAAAATATATTATACCAAGGATTCTCAATTTGTTTAAATATTTATTTAAATATTAAATATTAAAAGAAAAACATGAAATAGCACAAAATATTTAGTATGTTGCTAGATAAATTAATATTTGAAACACAGATTTGTAAAATCAAGACTACTTTGAATTTAGTTGCAAATAGTAAAAAAGTTTTTTTTATTACAAAATGTTATAAATAAGTATTAAAATAAATTAGATAGTATATAATAATTACGTAAAATCTTGTTAAAAGAAATGTAGAAATTAATCCAACAATTAATTTAATTAAAATCTTTTTGCACAATTATCATTCAGATTCAATTTTGTTCAATTGTAAGTATCTTATTGTTTGTGACAAATGGTCGAGATTGTGCATCATCCTTCCAGCGTTAAATATCAAATACTAAATCCGACGAGACAAAAATATGTTTGCTTCAAGAATCGTTTGCCATAAGAGATATAGGAATGCTAGTGCGTATTTAATCGTTCAACAGATTGTTTGCATTATCAACTAGCTTTATCAAGAATTGTTTAAGGAATGTAGTACACCGTATACAAGCGTATCAACGATATAACCGTTGGTATTTGGCATAGTAATTACTAATTGCTATAGTAATTGCCCGTAAAGTGACTTAAACTTACTGACTCAGCTGGAATAAGAATGCCTTATCAAAGCATTAATATTTAGCTTCCGATACTAAATATAAAATATTTTAAAATAGATATTTTACTTCTTATCTTACAACTAACTTGACAGTATAAATATTAAAAAATGTCTCATTCAAAAATGGCTAATATGTGTAGCCGAAGATAATCAATATCATTGCCTAACATTTTAAATATGCAGCAATGCGAATACGTTCTGTTCTGCTTTCCAATATTGACGTCTTCAGCTATTGTTAGATCCCATATCGGAAGATAAGTAGCGACGCTTAAGTATATATTGCAGACCTATTATATATATAAAGTATTTCTACATTTAAGTAATGTGAACTATAAAAATTTACCTTTTTGAACATGCACACAGACATAGTACAAAATTTACACTAAAGTTTTTGCGTTTTTTACACTTCTACGACGGATTTCTTAATCAAACATATTTTCGCCTTGGCAGATGTAGTATTTAATGATAGAGGAATGATGTACAATCTCGAATATTATCGTCGACTAATGCAGATATGAGAATGTTAAAATTGTAAACAAGAGATCTAGGCGATTATTCTGTGCAGCTTTTTATAATAATCATCTTTTGATTACCCGCACTATTTTTCTCTTGATTTTGTAATAAAGTTTTGCTTTAACTATTGCTGACAATTCATTGCAGCGTCGACACCTTAGAAAAACGAGAGGCCATTAAATAAAATATTAACATGTTTATTCGTTCAAGCCGGATAAATTTCATAAAAATTGGAAAAACGACAATTGACAAAAACAACAACAATAAACACATTTTTTTATTAATGTCCAATTAATAATAAACTCTTAATAAGACAATAGCATCAAGCTTTTAAAAATTAAGTTGAATTCCCATAATTTATCACAAAGAAAACGATTTTGTTAAAGTATCTAAAATCGTAGCTGGATATAGATCTGAAAATAATTTTGTTAAACCATTTAAAATTAAGTAGAAAACTTAAACTGTTTTCCAGAACTTTTCGCAACTTTGCTCGCAACGTTCATCATTATTTTAACGATCCAACAAATTTATTCTGTACCTATCTTAAATTTTTAGATACTTTAGCAAAATTGTTCTTTTGAAATCGCATCTCTGTAATCGAGAAAATATTTACAACAAACTGCATAAATATCTTGTAATAATTAAACACTCGGGCTCGCAAATCATTTAAAAACTTATAGTGTACACAATAGCTACTTGCAAAATTTTTATCACAACATGCAATATTTTTACATGAAAAGAACAGTTTACTAAAAGAAATGGAAAAAACGATTTTGTTGAAATACAGATATAAAACTAATTATGTTGGATCATTAAAATAATTACATTATGAAATTTAATAACTTTTCCACATTTAATAATATATACCAAATTCTTTTTTCAGTGCAATGTAATTATTTTAATGATTCAACGTAATTATTTTTCAGCAAAATAAATATTTAATAATTATTAGGAAGAGCTAATTATTAGGAAGAAAATAAATATTATTTTTCAATAAAATAAATATTATTTCAACAAAATTGTTTTTTCAATGTAGAAGCTTAATATAAAAATTAGGCTAAACATAGATCTAATTTTATGTCGATTTTTATATAAAACCGTTCTTTCCGTGCAATTTAAACCCATTAATTTTCTTAATTATCAATAAATCTGTCATTATCAATAAATACTTCGTCAATGCAAATATCGACCAGTTTCATCCAACCAACGTGTTTTTCGTTAGCGGATACGATGATGGATTACCCGATCGAGAGACATACGGGGCTCCCAGGTCTCAGCGAGACATGACGGGATGATCAGAAGATTTCTAACTAATACTCGCACGCGAGCGTGTGGCACGATTTATATGCTAGAAAATTCTCGCGGCGGAGGGCATTACCACCGACAGCGCGTGATCAAATCGAATTCCCGGCAGCCGGGATCGAGTCACCACGTGATGATTAGCAGCGCGTTCTCCACGACGACGACGACGTCGTCGCGGGGGAGGCTGTGGTCGCCGAGGAGAGAGAGGGAGTTCGCCCCGCGCGATGCGTTTAAATGGCCGGCCACGCGTCGCCTCCAACTCAGTTTCACCATTGCGCCGTGAAAACCGGTCCGAAATCTTATATACCTGTGACGTACACAAGTATCCAGATATACTTGCACATATTATTCGCCGTAGATATTACATTTCGAAAGCGGTTTTCTCATTTTCGCGTTTCGCCTCGACATCCCCTTCGGCGAGTCGCGGCGGCTGAAGAGCGAAAAGCTACGAAGAGGAGAACTGGAAAAGACTTCGCAGGAGCAGCAAATCCACGGCGAACGTTCGCCTTTTCCTACGACAAATGCCGACGGAGATCCTAACGGGGCTCGATCCGCGAGATTGTGCAGATGCCTCGCAGTAACGGAGAGGAAGATTTTCGAAATTGAAACGTGAAATTCCTTCCGAAATTTCTCGCGACGAGAGAAGCTGACGCGCTCGCTACCGTTCTGCGACCCTTTTCCTCTTCTACTCGAAGGGACAATCACAGAGAATTGAAACGAAAACGGATCTTCTTTAAGCAGAGTATTTAGCAAACATCTAAGTGAGTGTAATCTTCGTTATATCCCTGCCTCTTTACTTTAATCTGTTTAATTTCGATGAGGATTATCGGAAGCGCATTGAGATTAAAACTCTCTTATAAGAAAATGTCAGCTCTGAAATCGTGTAATTCATCATTAAATCCGAGTTTTCTCTCTTTTCGAATTAAATATCTCGAGGATTAATGAATCAAAATTTTGCAGCTTACGGATATAGAAATATTTGACATTTGTTTTACGTAAATATACGTACAAAATATTTGATTAATCGTACGACAGGTCTGATTAAAACCAAAAATGATAAAATTTTAAATATACATGCATATTTAATGTTTCATTATTTTTGGGCTGATTGGATTTACATAAATTATAACTGTTATTAAATCGTAAATGATAATTTTATAATTTTATTATATAAAATAAAATTTACGAAAATATATAGAAAATGTGCGACTTATGCAGTGACAAATTTAACTGAATAAAATAAAAAAAAAGGAAAAATTGATAGTGTCACGCGAGCAATAACGTCTAGACTATATATTATTGTCATATAATCTCATAATTATACGTAAGGTAAATTAGTTTACATAATTACACTTATCTTTCGATAACCTCGTTTAGCGTTCGATTAGATTAACCATCAGATGGTAGTAAGTGATGTGAAGATTACGCGAGTAGGAAGGCGAGTTTATTAAATTAAATGCACTGATAGGGCGCCCGCCTAATCTCGGATCAATTCCACTTCTGAACGCGGTACCAACGCGTTCCCGTTCCATATCCCGTTCGTATATCCATTTGATGGCCCGCAGTAAATTTCTTCAACCGACCACGCCGGCCAATTATCTCTCTGTTAGCGATGGCTCGCTCGTGTTTCCCCGTGACGGAAAATCTTTGTTGGGGCTCGTATTTCAGACAGATAGCTCCTCGTGATTTCGTTCCCGATAAAGAGGAGTACCTAGAACTCGCGTGTCTTCGCCTCCGCGCACGATAATAATCAACTACCCATCGATTTGCGCAATCTGAAATTAATCCATCCGCCTGCGGTTTATCTCAGTTTTTCGTCTCTCGCGCGTATAATTAGGCGTGCAATTATCTCTTCCAGTTCGCGTTGGCTACGAGGAGAATAGACCTTGACGCTAGAGAGTACCATTCGTCAAAGCGATAAACGGATGTTTTGCATTGATGAGACGTTTATCAATTGATGATCTTTTCACTTGTAATCGAGCTCGTAAATGAACCGACTGAGAGACTAATGCTCATTAATGCAACAAGAGCCGCGTGCGGATATACATTCGGGAAATCGTCGTGCTCGTCAAGGTGCATGTTTATAAAACAGGTTTAAACACGTGAAGTTTATACATCCAAATTGTGTTTGTCATCAGACACACACGGACACATTTTATGATATTTATTGATATATTCGAGATAATATAATCCAGCGATTACGTGCGTCAAAAATATGACAAACACACGGACTCACGCACACGCGCATGTACGCGCGTTCGAAGTAAAACGAAATATTGTTTAAGGTATGAAAGAAATTGCGCGAACGTGTATTATTGCAAAAGAATTTTTTTTTTTTTTTTTTTTTTCTTAATCGACTTCGGCGAAAACTTCGATAAGCTAAAAATTCGTAGAAGTTTAGTATGAGAGCCCGAAACGGGGAAAAAACTTTATCTACTTTTAAACTATGTAATTTCTGTGGCAATTGTTTTTCCCAACACTACATAATTACCGCTCTTTTCCGCAGTTGTAATCGTATATTAGAACAAATTTTATGCGGACGTTCTTCATGTTTAACTTCTAAACGATTAATATGTAGCAGTTTGAAGCAAAATGACTCATTAACGTGATGAAGAACTAGTTTTGATGCAACATATTTCTCTCTTTTTTTCTTCTTTTTTTTTTTTTTTTACTTCGATCGACAACGCTCGAAATCGTTCATCATCTTCGAGCTGCGTGGGACGCACGTGACATTCACGTAAGCGAAACAATTATACGCGACTGCAAACATCACGCGGTTTTATGGAAAAAAATGCATTAAAAAATGCTTCTTATTAATGTCACAGTTTTTTATCTTATTTAATTGTGACTAATGGTCGAATTAAAACGTTTACGATTGTGAAATATGATTTCTCACCTGTCGAAAGGTGCACGGAATGAGTTGAGTAATTCACAATCTAGATCAACCAAGAAAATATTTGTCAATTCGATTAGTCAGCGAAACACTTTGAAAATAATAAAATGGAATTCTCATTTAAAAAACTAAAAACTTTCTAATAATTTCCTTTACACGAGCAAAATTAGAACATTTTAATTTTAATTTTTTATTATGTAATATATAATAATAAATATATTATATATAATATTATATATATAATATTAAATAAATTTTTTATTAATATTATAGATTATAAATCATTTTATGCTTCATTCGAAATAATTACGTCATTGTTTAACTCAAAACTCCTTAAATTGCATGCGCAAATTTGCATTTTTATTATTGTTTCACTATTCGGTTTTCATTAGCATGATTCAGCGCATGAGAAGATATCCTTACATTTATTTCCTCTTAAGACTCGTGCTGACGTTTATTAAAGCATGTAAACGTATTATAGGTGACTCATAAATCTCGGACGAGCTGTACGCGTATGATCAGCGTTTGAGGAAATTACAAGATTATCTGGCACATTGCTCAATATTTACGATATTTGAACAGATCGTTGCTTTTCTCACGACTCTACGGCGCGTATAGCCGTGCAATAAAATGTCTGTACACGCGAGACGAGGAACCTCTCGATCTTATCACCGCCGAAAATCATCGTCGGCGTATCAGATCGCGGAACAGACCTTTCCCCTTTCGTCTTCATTTTGCTTTCATTTGCGAGCAAAACGTTACGGTTATTGGCGAAACAATCAGACGAAATGACGCCAGTCAATCGAACCCACTTGTAGTAATTGCAACTTCTAACAGTGAATTACGCCGGCTCAATCGAAGATCAAACGCCGGCGTGCATGCTCGTCGGCATGCCGTACTTCGTGGACACGTAATAAGATATGCTTTGTTATAGTTCTAGATTCGGACACACTCGTTCGGAAGGCGTTTATTTCCTCGAGCAAGTCGTCGCTTTAAAACGACAAGCTTTAATTCGTCGTTTAAAATCACGAGCAAAAAAACAAAGTGCTCAACTCAACTTTAGGCCGTGACAAAACAAAATTTATTTTTTTCTATTTTAGAAAATTTATTAAAAAACCCAGTCACCTTCCCGTTGCAATATCTTATGTAACTAGAAGCGAGAAAGATAAGCGCGATTCTTGGAACCAAATTTAAATACGCATGAAACTTGGACCTTAATTATGCGCCAAGTTTAATTAACTTTTGACTAATTGCAGACGTTAAAATTTACTATAAAAGTCAGCTCCTTTAAATAAAATATTACTATTTGTCTTATATTATGTTGCATGCTGTTTATTGCGTACAGCATTTTTAACTACAATTATTATCAGTTTGCGATTAACATATAATACTTTGTACAAAAGTGCATGTAATAAAAAGTAACTCAAATTAACTGCAATCAAATCTTGTGTGGTCACGGTCAATGTTAAGTAATGCAGTCAAGCGTAAATGTAAACAAATTAAAGAAATAACAACAGGAACGCCTTGATTCTTCTGAGATCATCGATTTCGGAATACGAGGAATTGCGCGAAATACAATAAAACCAATCACTTGATTGCATTCATTGCGGTTTGTCTAATTGCAATAATTAATGCAAAACCGTGGCTGTGCTTCGCACGCTTACGCAATGCGGTCAGTTTCAATATCGGTTGATACTATCTCGAACGGAGATTATCACGCGGATTATCTCTCGCGCTATCTCAGGAATTGCGTATTGATAGAATAAAAATCTTCTCTAAAGCGATCAAAATTAAGGACGTATCGGACATACTGTCCCTGCAAGCTAAATAAAATTTGGAAATGTGTTTATATTAATTTTTTTAAATAAATTACGTATATGAAAATTGTGTGAATAAGGTTATATTTTTATTTAGTAACACATTTTTATAGTTTATTTACGTTATTTGTTTTTAAAAATTAAGTTTATTTTAACAACATTAAGAAAGAACCCAATTTTTTTGTTTACGTATTTTAAGTATTCGAGATTTATACAACGTTTATAAATTATCTTGAATATTTAAAATGCTAAATTAATAAATGTAAATTTTTTATTATTTTATTATTAATTATATTTTCATTAGACCACATGTTTACTTTTTATTGAAATAACTTTTTATCCAGATAGAAATCGTTGCCAAATTCTTTCTAATACCTTCAAAAGCAATATAAAGCAATCTGTAATTTTTCTATAATTTTCTTAATGTTTTGAAAAACGTCCTATACATCCTTAAACTCGTAAAAATCAGAATTAAGTAGCTTCGAAGTCGGAAGAGGGGAGAGTGAGCGAGCCGTGAAGGGAGATCCGCGCGGTGAGTATCTTTCAAAATTAAACGCCCGTAAATCGCGGAATTGTAATCTCCCCGCGGTTCTAAAATGGATGGACCAAAGTTTTCGCTTTAATTTTCAATAAAGGGGGTAACACGTGCGATATTCCCGCGCGTCGCGGGGCCCGCGCGAGCGTTAATATCGATCCGCGCCGCGAATTCGGGGTCCGCGAGATTTAAAAGTTATGAAACCGGGCGTCTTACATAAAATAGAGACATCAGTTATTACGATAGCCGCACGCTCACGTAACGCAGCCAACCTGCATTCGGGGGCTGCTGCGCCCGCGATGCGCTTTGAGCAAACGCTCTCAGCGAAGGAGGACCGGCAATCCCGCGATGAGAGGGAAGACGCTTAGTCGGATGAAACTGCTCCTCATACAAATGTCGAGATAATTTAATAATACGGTAAACTTTGTCGATATACAACCGAACTAATGTACGTAATTATAATTGTTTGTCGCGAATTTATATGTGTAATTATAAGCAACCAATTATGCAATTTCTTTTCGGTTAACTCGGCATCTTTCGTTCGGACAGAATCGACGTCCGTCGCTTTCGTTTATTTACGGCGAGCGGATCTCTCATTGCGGCGGTCGTGACAGAATTTGTCTCGCGAATGTCGGGGCGACGAAGTGTCACGGATCACGCGGCGAATCGAATCATCTTATTTATGATATAGTAATATTTTAATAATGTATTTTTCCTATAATAGACAAGAGGTAGGCTACGTTAAAGACATCCTCGTGACAGCGTCGCCTTGACTGCAATTAGTACTTGGTTCACGGCCAAGTTTTAATAGACTCGTGGTGTGCCTTCTCCCCTCCACTCGTGAATATCGTCTCCAATCGTCTTAACTAACGATCAAAGTGTCGTGATCTGTTGTCACATGTTACGATTAATCTAATCATCACCGAAAGCGCGAGACATTTTTAATTCTTTGAAGCGCGATCGTTTTCTTCTTTTATACGAGTAAATTATTCTCTCTTCTCTCCTTTTTCGCATCTCATTTTACCTTTCTCTCCCATTTGTAAAGAGGATACTTTGTCGTATAAATTATTTCTTTTTAAATACGATAAAAAGTTTATATATTATGAATAAATATAATTCCATGTAAAATGTGTCCAAGTATCTTTGTTTGCATTTAGTTAAATATTTGTGTTTAAGTTCTGTTCACATAAACAGGAAATATGACAACAGGAAGGATTTAAAAAATATTGAAAAGAATTTTGCATCATTTTTTTAATAAAAAAAAAAGTTTCATGAAAATAAGAAAAAATAACCCATATGTAATCATAATTGATTACATTATTATATAATGTAATTATAATTTTATGTAACAAAAAATAGTGCAATTATTTTTTAAATTACTTTTTCAATTATTCCTCTCATTATTTTTTGCAAGATTCTTTTTTACTGTACTTACGAATAAAAAATTTTGATTGTCTATTGTTGGTTAAACTTTGCATTAATTATTGATATTTTATATGCTTTCAGAATGAAAGACACTAGCAGCTCGGTGGACAGCAGGCAGGGCTTGGAGGGTTACGTGAATCACGGCTTAAGCGGATCCACCAACAACGTGGATCTCAATCACTCGTTTCAATCTCTTCACAATTCGCACGGGAATCGCGACATACAGGGCTCGTCCGATTTTATCTGTAAGTTCTGATGCAAAAGCGGTAATGCAAAAGCGTTTCGAAGCGAAATCCTATTTTTCGCTGAGCTGCACACGGAATGGATGTGCAGAAAGGGAATGTTAGTATACATGCTTCATAAATATACATTCTATTCACCGTCATATTTTAAAGCATAATTCACTTCTCGCACGCGGCGAGGATGCCACAAAAGTGAGTATCTATTGTAAAACTTCATAAACAAGTACCTAATTGTGACTCATCTTATGAAATCGGTCGAGATCTTGCGTGTAATTTTATATTTTTTTATATACCTAATTGTCAGTGTGATAGTGTGATACGAAGACTTATATCTAAAGTTAATTTTGCAGAGATTATTTCAATTGTCTGTCGTGTTACATCACCTTGAAACGCAAAGTAAATAAAAAATAAAGATATGGTTTCAAATGCACTTTGAAATATCAAAATGCTTCGGAAATTTTTAATTTAATTCTATGTAACGCGATGTACAAGAGGGCTGAATACTTTTTAATCTGATTACCATTTTCATGTAAATTTATTAGTCGATCTTTGCATTACGAAACTTCGGTTTCACGTTGTGCCACGGTTTCTATTTATTCAGCACTCTAGGTGATAAGGACTCTCGCCACAACTGCATCGTATTTAATAGTTGTTGAGACTCGTTGATAAAAAAAAAGAAAACGATCTCTGATAAAATTCCATTGATAATTGGTGATTTTCAAATACGAAGTGATAACAATTGATCCAGTTTGATAAACAGTTTTGATGAAAATATTGCGTAATACTACAAATTATTAACGTAAAGTTAAGGAAAAAATAATTTGCTGAAGTATCTACAAATTTATCTGGATATATTGTAAATTTAAAAATAACTTTGTTAAACTGTCAAAATAATTATGTAGAAAAATATAGACTTTTAAATATTCTTGATTCAATATTTTACGAACAGAAATTAAATAGATTTTTATAAGCACTATATCATTTTTATATTCATAAATTTTATCACATCTATTAAATTATGTGACAATTATCTTACAAGTTGCCCCACATTCAACTATCTGTTTGAGCTGCCATTAAAATATACGGAACATACACTGTGAAAAAAATTTTCGTAGTTCAAGTAAATATGTTATTAGGATCATTTAGACAAATTATTTACTTTACATAAATAAATATCACTTGTTTGTAGAAAATATTATTTTTTTGAAGTATTATTTATTTTTTCAAAGTAATATTTATTTGTGTAAAGTAAATAATTTGCTTGAATAGTCCTAATAACATATTTACTTGAATCACGAAAATTTTTTTCACAGCGCACATGAATAATTGTAAGTACGACATACCAAGAAAAATGTTTAGAAAAATCATTTAGAGGAAGCCCGAAAGAAACGTGTAACTTTTTACTAAAATATAAATAAATATTGCAGTGTTTGCCAAACTTCTACACATGAAGAAGTTCACGCGAAAAGAATTTTATTGAAGGTTTTATTAAAATTTTTTTAAAAGTTATTAAATTTTATTGAAATCTGTATCTAAAACTTTGTCTAGATACAAATTGGAACATAATATTTTGTTAGATCGTAAAATAATTGCGGAACATTTAAGCTGGTTGTTAAAATGTTAAAACATTGTTCAGCATTGCTTAGTATGCTTGAGCAACCTTATAATTATTTTCAGATCTATACCTAATTAATTTTTAGATATGTCAGCAAAACAATTCTTAGAATGTCAAGCGTTATTACTTATTTTATTATTTTGTTTTTCTCTAACGCTTTTCACGTGCATCAACCGCGTTAAAATTGATAAAACAAATAATTAAAAAATGTTTATCGTATTTGTTGGAGTTTTTACACTGTGAAAACTGCATTGTCAAAACGCCTGATGATATTAACGAATAAAAGATCACGGCAATGTGTCTCCATGCATATCATCAATAATTTCATTCCGCGAAACTGGTTTGCCTTCCTTGACGCGGGTGAACGAAAAATTGACCTTCTGAAGGCTCGCGGTGTATATGCTTTTAGAAACACATTTCCACTGTGTGTAGTATACGGTATATTTTTTCGCCTCTTTTTGTGCCTTCATTCGCCGCGAGATAATAAATTCAAGTGTCGCGCTGTCTGTACGAGAGCACTCTGTCCTTGTTACCGTGCCTGTCACGTGGCGTTTTCACGTACACGAAATTATTTATGGACCAACGTGGCGGGCGAATAATATGACAGACATGCGAATCCCCGAATGTTAAGTTAAAAGTACATGGTCACGAGTCAAGTTTGACCAGCTGACTTTTTTCAGATCGTTCTTATTTGCTTTAGAAGTGGGTCGAAAAATTATACAGTTGATATAACAATTGGAACGGGAGCGAAAACCACTTGCATCCATTCATCGCAATTACTGTTTAAGAAGCAAACATATCTTCTTAATACAATAAGATCGCATAAAACCCAGAAAGAATTATGATGCAAAAACGTGTGTAAATCAATAGATTATATAAATTGACAGATAAAAAAGTGTAGTAATAAAATTCTTTGATAACAGGACATTATAAAATAAATTTTCATACCACATGTAAATTATTAAAAGCTTAAAAGATATAAAAGAGCTTATATTTTCTATAATTTTATCAATATATGCGCCGAGAACATATATAGGATAAAATTACCATTAATTTAATACCAAAAAAAAATTAAAAACATAATATAAATTATTGCTATCATATTTTCATTATGAAATTATCTGCCTTATGCGAGCAGTGATCGAAGAGCCGGGAGATGACGAGGTCAAGCAGAAGGAAAATCTTCTGACGTCGTGGTTTTTGTACGCGAAGCGGCGTGCCAAGGCCATATGCACGAAGAAGACCCTTTACAAGAGGCTGCCGATCTTGAACTGGTTGCCAAGGTACAATGGCCAAGATGCACTCGGAGATCTGGTGGCCGGAATCACCGTGGGTCTCACCGTCATTCCTCAGTCGCTGGCGTACTCGAACGTCGCCGGTTTACCGCCGCAGGTACATAAACGAACGAGACGTTTATCGTTGCATGATTTATGAAGAGTTACATAATGATTGTACAGGAATTACGTTAGTTCGATGCACGTTTGACCAAATGTGTTCCTTCCCTTTCAATTAATTAAAATTATTTTTTTTTTAATTTATTAAATATATTAATAGCTTTCAAAAGAAAAACGTGAAGACCTTTGTAAATTGCTTTGTACGAATTATGAAAATAAATAATAATTGCGCTCTTTAATTAATTATCAATAGACTTACTTTTGATTAAATTTTAGTTCAATGCTTATGGTTTGATGTCGAAAAAATCTTTTTTAATACGCGTATATTATATTCTTTGTTTCAGTACGGTTTATACGGCAGCTTCTTGGGTTGTTTTATCTATGTAATTTTTGGATCTTGCAAAGACGTACCCATGGGACCCACTGCCATAATATCATTATTGACTTATCAAACAGTGTCTCACTTGGACTATCCGGTGCCGCATGCGATTCTATTGTGCTTCATTGCCGGAATCGTGGAGTTAATAATGGGTATATTTGGTCTCGGTAAGTCGCCTTCAATAACTCATCGAGATTAATTAAATTTGAAAAGAATTGTCACTGAATATTAAATTACATAGAATGCATGAATTAATTGTTTGACATGAGTTATATGTTAAAAGATTTTACTGAAACTGCATTACTTTATAATTGATGCTTTTAAAAATTAAACTTGGCAATAAAATATTAAAAAAGGTTGCAGTTGAGCTTTTTGATATTTTTAAACGTGAAGTAAACTATGCCATTCTATTTAATATTAAAATGCATCACGTTTTCTTACAATTTTTAATTTTCAAATTTCTTGAATGAAAAAATTGATTAATTCTATTCATATTTTTAGGATTTTTAATAAATTTCGTGTCCGGGCCTGTAAGCTCCGGTTTCACATCTGCGGTGGCTTTGATAATTGTGACGTCGCAAATCAAAGACATCCTCGGTATTCCTGCCAAAGGTTCTCAGTTTATTGAAATGTGGCAGAGTATCGGCGGACTGATACACCAGACATCTGCCTGGGACGCTGCTCTTGGAGCATCCTGCATAGCATTGCTATTAATTTTGAGAGTAATTATTCAATACACCATTACGAGAAATATTTTGCAAGAAATTATTAATATCCTTTCGCGACGTTAATATTTAAATTTAAAGCGATCTAAATATTATCGTTCGTGTAGATTATAAATTTAATATAAAGTTTTATTTAAAACGCGAACAAAAATAAATTATAGATAGCTCTACATAATCCTATATAAATATTGTGATAACTTTGAGAGAAAAATCAAATTACTAACGGGAAATTTTTAATTATTAAGCAATTCAATCAAATATTAATACAATTGCAATATTTCTATGTGTGTCATATTTTGATTACAGTTATTAGCGTCGTGTAAAATTGGCCCGAAAAAGGAGGAGCTTCAGACTACAAAACATCGTGTCGCGAATAAAATCATCTGGCTGATCGGCACTTCGCGTAACGCACTTCTAGTAGTAATTTGCGGTGTACTGGGTTGGAACTTCCAAAACAACTCCCCTGTCAGATTGATTGGTATGCAATGCAAATAAATCTTCTTTTTTAAAAAGCGGATTTTGCTCGACAGCAAAACAAAAATTTTTTTTATAAAAAAAAGTAGCGCATCTCGTTTCAATTTTATATATAAAATTTTGTTCAAAACTGTATCAGTAAACCGTAAAAATTTTAATTATCAATTATAATGAGATAAAATATATAATTTATTTTAAATAATAATAAATGGAACTAAAGCATAATAGAGACGTAATAATTAAATAATAGATAAATTGTATTAATTTATTTTAATTATATGTATAAAATATTATTGAAAGAGAAATTATATTACTTGAATTTAATGTATCGTTACATAAAAATCTCTCTCTCCCTCTTTTTCTCGAATGTCCAATAGATGTTTTAAAAATAAAGCACACTAAACTTGCTGATTCCAGGTTACATACCGGGAGGTATGCCTACTGTACAAGCCCCACCGTTCGGTTTCACCAAGGATGATAACACGACAGTCACGTTTATCGAGATGCTCAGTAATCTGGGTAGCGGCATCGTCGTTGTACCGCTCATCTCTCTAATGGAAAATATCGCTGTCTGTAAAGCTTTCGGTAAGCACTTTAGAAAATCACGAGACTACATCCTCCGTAATTAAAAACTGGCCAGCCTTTGTTCGAAGGATTGACTTTTATCTCCCCGATATGAATGGATTCCGGTACATTTGGGTCGATTATTTACGAAGTTAATGCGATTTTTTTATAGCCAACGGAAAATCGGTGGACGCCACGCAGGAGCTGATAGCGATCGGTATATCGAATATCGGAAATTCCTTCGTGCAAGCTTTTCCGAGTACGGGTTCTCTCAGCAGGAGCGCAGTAAACAACGCTTCCGGCGTGAGAACGCCGTTTGGCGGCATTTACACTGGTAAGTTCCGCTTGCGGCTTCCGTAAATTATTGCATTTGCATATTTATCCTTTTCCGGAGTCGAGAAACAAAAATCAAACAGTAACATTCTGCAAAGGTTTCCTGCGCTGCCGCGAAATTCCTCCGGCAATAAATATAGAATTGCACAGAAGCGAGTTTTTAATAAGGTCATCTTCGCTTTGTTCGGTTTTAAATCCGTTATTTTTTGGTGCGATACTTTTATACTTGTGTTCCAGGTTTGCTGGTAATTTTAGCTCTGCTATTCCTCACCCCGTACTTCAGTTTTATTCCGCGCGCCACTCTGGCGGCGATCATTATCGCCGCGGTCATCTTCATGGTCGAAGTCAAAGTGGTGAGGCCGATGTGGAGGACGAAAAGTAAGAGCGCGCGTTTCTCATAGTTAACAGATAAATTTACAATATGTCCCGCGCGAAAATTAATCGTCTCCCCTTTCCGTGCCACAGAATCGGACCTCATCCCGGGGCTGGGCACATTCATCGCGTGCTTGGTGCTGCAACTGGAGATCGGCATTCTCTGCGGGGTCGGGATAAATATTCTCTTCATTCTGTACCACGCCGCCAGACCGAAAATATCCGTGGAGAAGCTCAAGGTAATTATATTGACTTGCTTAAAATATAAAATCGATTCTTCATTCGCGATTCCCCCACCCGCTTTTCTCGGTTTTTCGTTCCGCTCTTGATTTAAGCTCGAGAGTATTCTCTGCCGACACGGATAATATCGTCTTTTTTAATATCCACTCGTTCTTTTGTTTTTTTGTCGAACAGACTCATCACGGTATCGAGTACCTGATGCTAACGCCGGATCGTTGCCTGATCTTCCCATCGGTGGAGTACGTCCGTAATTTGGTGACCAAGTACAGCCGACGCGCCGAGAGCGTCGCGATGCCCGTGGTGATCGACTGTTCGCACATCTACGGTGCGGATTACACGGCCGCGACGGTAATCGAGATATTGACGAAGGACTTCGCCAAGCGGGGCCAGCCGCTCTTCTTCTACAACCTGAAGCCGTCGGTGTACGCGGTCTTCGAAGGCGTCGAGCCCACGGATTTTGTCGTTTATTATAATCAGGAAACGTTGGACGACCTGCTGAAGGAGAAGGGCTGGAAGATGAGGCAAACCACGTAGAAGCCCGGCGGGTAATCGAAGTATCCGTTTCCGATATCGTGAAAGGTGCATTCGTACCTTCGTAGAGTGTTATCCGTGGGGCTGTTATCCGAATGCCGGATTACTAAATACGCAAGAAGATCGAGAGACTTTCGAACGATTCTCGACTCTAACGCAGTTGATCGACTCGATCGCGAGGCAGTGCGTGAACCCCTTTTCAAAATCAAATCGCCATGAAAGCGACATTATTTTAAAGTAGATTATGCATTTACACGTCGTCGTTAATTCAACGGAATCTCCCTTAAGATTACGCAACAGCGTAAACGACTGTAGAAAATATCGTTGACCTAATGACAATGCCGAAAAGTTCAAAAGTGCAAACTTAAATATAACTCATTTAGGCTCTAGGCGAAGAGAAATACCAAGTAATTTCGGTTTCCGCGCGTGTAGCGGAATCGATCGGAGAAAGTAGGGAAAACGTTGAAGCACGTTTGCATATATCTCGAATATATTTCAAGTACATATGTGTCAGTATATGTATAGAAGAGTGAGAGAGAGATATATTATAGAGAGCAGCTTGGAAATATCTTACGTGATAGGATATTGCAGACATTCCAGGAGAGCAACTAGGAAACGTCTGAAAAATTAAAATGCAGCTTATAGCGTCTTTTAGACATCTCAAAAATCTCACAGATTCTCGTTCAAATTCTCGTCTCGTCTAAATATTTATTTGACTTCGCGATGACATTCTGTGTAACGTTATCAAATCAATATTACGCGGCGTTTCTCGCTATTTAAACCCCTTACACGCGCTATATGCGTTTGAGACTCGCGGGGCATGAAGGAGTTTCCATTGTACATTATTACGCGCCTACTATTTCATGCAAAATAGGGCCGTCTGTATTCTAGAAACGCGTGTACATAAGTATAAGTTCGAACGATACTGTGATAATTTTATAAACAATGTCTGGCGGACAACTCGGTGGAGAGATATTTGTACAGCGGAAACAGCAATCGCGACTTCCGTCGCGACGAGTTGTGTGTGTATATATATATATATATATATGATGTGTGCGTGTGTGCATGTGTGTGTGAGTGTGTGTTGTATGAATATTGTAGATCTCTCGTGAATTTTTAAAAATGTTCATCGCATCGAGGACGCGTGATTCATAGTCTCTGCACGCGTCGACAAAAAGTTTACAAAACGCAACCAATTTACCGATATCGATTCCTCGATCGATATGCAAGAAAGAAACCGTTTTTTCCATTATATCTCCGCATGGTTTAAAAAAATCTTTTTTTAGAAAATGTTATACAATATAAAAATAGTGTTATATATCTAACTATATATAATTTATAATAATAATTGTAAAATAATTGTCGCATTAAAGTTACAACTGTAACAAACTGAAATAATGATGTAAAGGTTTACAATTTAGTTGTATGTAAGTTGAATAAACGGAATTTTTTTAAGCGATGCGGTAATATAATAGCAAAAGCAAAATGTTTTCACATTCTTTCGGCAGCAAGATGGATTTAATGCGGCTTGTTACTTCGGCGAGATAATGCCAATATTAATCTGTAGAAAAGTATTATGCTGCAACTATGCGCAATTATGTTACATAAAAGAAGATTATAGAATCCTGTGGTAAATTACTTAATAGCGCTGCATCTGTCGAAGATAAACTTCGTACACTCAATAGACTTATAAGCGGTTGAATAATGTATAAATTGCACAATAGTTTGTTTTATATCTATTATACATATATATGATATATTATATATGTCAATTAATTTGTAACTATACATATGTTAATTTTCTTCGTCCCCCGCATGAAGAAATGCAATTGGCTTCGAAACACTCTTCAAGATCAATACGTGTAAGAATAATACGTTAAATATTTATTGCGAGAAAACAATAATCAGACTATTTTAAACAGAGAAATAGAAAAACAATAGAAAACCTAAAATAGTATACTTCTAACGATTTTCGCGGGACGAGAAGTCTAATAATAATTTTAGTTCAATTTTGAAGACCGTTATCTGTTTTAGATCGTCAGACTACCATTTTTTATACTACAAGTAAAAATTGTGCAATTGAACGACAGCCTTATTATAACGATACAATTACGAACAGTAGCTAAGTATTATTCGAAAGTAATCTGAAAATGTCGATATCAATCGGATAAACAATCTTCAAAATTGGTTGCATTGCATATTTATTACAATAACACAGATTGTTTCAACAGAAAAAAAATTTTAAAAAAATACTGTTTTTAGACAAAAATTTAAAATAATATACTTATAACAATTTTCTCGCGATGAGAAATCAATAAGTTTAATTAATTAAATGTTGGAGCTCACCATCAAATCATCATCTGTTTTAGATTGTCAGGTTACCATTTCTCATATTGCAAAATAAGTAAAATTTGTAAAATTGTACAACTTTAATATTCGAAAATGATCTAAACAATGTTGATATCGCCCTCCTTCTTCACCCTATACGTGATCAACCCCCCTCCCCCCCTTTACAAGCGCGCGCGTAACATCTGTCTGGTTACCTCTCGATACAACGGACTCTCGATATAACGTGTACGCGATGACAGGGCAAATGCAGTCCATCGAAGGTCGCTCTCGCCGCTCTCATTAGCCTAATTGTTCATCGGCAGATATATCTTATCCCTACACACCGCATTATATAGGGCGATGGTCTCCCTTCTCCCAGTCGGCCGGGCGTTATCGATTGTTACGAACACCGTCGCCAGAACCGTAGCTGAAGACTGCGGCGCCTACAGCGAATTATTATCAACACGCTTGTTTCGGCGCAGACGATTGAAAAAAATTTTTTTAATTGTTATAATTTTAAAAAAAAAACAACTAAAAATTTGTCGCCGTTCGAGTTTGGGCACAGTCAACGTGGTGCCAACGCCACGATAAATAATCGAGCGATCGAACGTTCAATTTGCGATCAAACAGACGCAATGTGTTTCGCAGTTTCTTTTTATCTGGCGGGATAAGGGATGATAACTCTCGTACGAATGACGCCGCGACGCCGTCGACTTCCCGTCGATTGCAACACGCATGACGACAGAAGTGGCGCCGGCAGTAACCGGGGACCGTGGACCAGTTACGGGTCTGCCTGTGCCGTTTGATAACGCGCTAAATGTGCACTTTCCGCGCGCGAGACCGTGTGTCCGCATCCGCAACCCTCCACCGGCTGCGCCAGTCGCACGTTGGCCGATGACGGACGCGCACGGGGTGAAAGTAAACGTGTGTCTCCGACCGGCGGCACGCTACTACGGGGTAAGTGACATCCCCGAACTTTCGGATTCGGTCAGCCCGTTGTCCGATGCGGACCATCGGATCTCCCGGACATCCCCGGGGATGTTTCGGAAATTCCGGGGGTGACCAACGTCATTTCGTTTTATACTTGAAAAAGACTTACTTATTTATTTTCTTTCCAAGTTGAGCGAATTTGACGTGTTCGTTTTGCGACTTATTTTGCGCTTTCAAACAAAGAAATGTAAGAATAAAGCCGACTTTACGCGAAGCTACTTTGTATTCTATAGAAATGGAAGGAGTGCACTTTAGCCACGAGAAATGAAGCGAATCTATTACGTATTCATCTTACCAAGCTTTTTACGTACATGCTGAGATTATATAAGAAAAATGCATTTTTTGTCTAAATCTTTGAGAACACCTTTCGGATATCCTGAGGAACATTTCAAAAATTTGAAAAATACATGGAAATGCGCTAAATTTTATTTTGTGTATTTTCTTATTATAATTATTTAGCAAAACAATATTTAACAAAAAATGCATTTTAAAGAAATACATTTTTTGTCTAAATCTTTGAGAATTTCTTTCGGATATTCTGATAAGTCTTTTGAAAATTTTTAAAATACAAAAATGTGCTAAGTTTTATTTTATGTATTTTTTTATTACAATTATTTAGCGAAATAATTTATGTCAAAACATGCATTTTAAAGAAATCTATTTTTTATCTAAATCTTCGAGGACGCTTTTTGAATATGCCGAGGAGGAGCATTTGAAAGGAGCAAAATTTGAAAAATATGTGGAAATGTGCTAAATTTTGTTTTGTCTATCTTCTTATTACAATTATTTAGCAAACAATAATTTAGCAAAAAATGCATTTTAAAGAAATGCATTTTTTATCTAAATCTTCGAGAACGTCTTTCAGATATTCTGATGAGCATTTCAAAAATTTGAAAAATATAGAAATGTACTAAATTTTATTTTGTGTATCTCCTTATTACAATTATTTAATGAAATAATATTTAGCATCTTTTTATTATAATTTTATATAAGGAGACAGGCGATTTATTCAAATCTTCCCATGGGAAATTACTGCTTTAATTTCCAATTTTTAATTTTTAATTTTTAATTGTGTGTAGTTGGGAAATAGCAATACATTTTTCGATTTTTCGTTTCTTATGTTGGTTTCTCTTTATAGCACGGCATCTCTTCTATTTATATCAAAATTTAAAAATGCAGAAAGACTGGTACATCCTTCGGACGTTGTAGATACTATCGTATTCGATTTTTCATCTGCCGTCGGATGCACCAGTTGCATTTCCGCGCATAATTCACGAGCGAAGATTATTCCTGTCTGATCGCAACACGTAGCACATACAAGATATATCGGGATATCTTTCAGACATCGCGGAGAGTATCGGTGCGAGCGTGTCGGTGTCGATGAAGAGGACGGCGGACACCGCGGCGGTATAATGGCATCCAGGAAGCCGACGAAGTACGACGACTCGTAAAACTGCGAAGATGGAATTGCGCAAGGGCTCCTGGAAGATCGTGATCCTCGTATGCGCGTTGATCATCTATCTATGGATGCTTTTCGTCGATCACTCGCACATGCTGGCCGACATATCGCAGAGGATCACGCTGCAAAGAACGCGGATTCCCGCGAGAACTGCCTTGTATCAAGGTGCCGATCGATCGAGGATCGAGGAGGCACCTTCGAACGTCCGGATGGATCCAAAAAAGTCGCAGTCCCTCTCATCCCGTAACGGTACGCTCGCGGGGGGTGCATCGGGATATGAGACGTTCAAGCAACAGGGTCCGATACCAAGCCGGCAATTGCCGACCGCTCTGATAATCGGCGTGAAGAAGGGCGGGACGAGGGCACTTTTAGAGTTCCTGAGGTTGCACCCCGCGATCCGCGCCGCCGGCTCCGAGGTTCATTTCTTCGATCATCATTATGTGAAGGGATTTCGCTGGTACAGGTGCGTGCGACAGACCGTTTTAACGACTGAAGCACAATACAGCGCTAATCCATTTAATACCTCGAGATTACAAAGTTCTGAGATATAAGAAGTTCCTGTTCCCGTGCTGTAACTTTGTCTTCTTCATACAAGTAATAACTCCTACTTCAACAAAGTAATAACTTCTTCAGGGAAAAGACAGAGATAGACTTTAAAATAAACTTTGAAATAAGGGATATCTACAAATCTTTAATTTAACATTTTATAAGTAATTAATTAAATCATTTAATTTTTCTCTGCCACGTGAAACACAATTGGTTTCAAATGCGGAACTAAACTCTTTAAAGAATTTTTTATACTTATTCTTTTTCACGAGAAATCTTTTTCTCGTCACGTCTTCTCCTTTTACTCTCTGTAACAATATTATGAATGTTCAATAATCTTTTCTCAATAATCAGGCGTAGGATGCCGCCGACTCTGGTCGGTCAGATCACCATGGAGAAGACGCCGTCGTACTTCGTGACGAGTGAGGTGCCGAAGAGGGTGAAGCATATGAACCCGGGGATGAAGCTGATCGTCGTGGTAAGGGACCCCGTAACCCGGGCGATCTCAGATTACACACAGGTGAAGAGCAAGCGTCGCAAGATGCCACGCTTCGAGGATCTGGCCTTCTTGAACGGATCGAGGATCGTGGACACCTCTTGGATGCCGCTGAAAATCGGGGTCTATGTGCGGCATCTCGAGCGGTGGTTACAGTACTTTCCGCTATCGCAGTTCTTATTCGTTTCTGGCGAACGTCTGATCGCCGACCCGGTGATGGAAATCACCCGAGTGCAGGACTTCCTGGGCCTGAAACGGGTGATATGCGAGAAGCATTTCTACTTCAACGCCACCAAGGGCTTCCCCTGCTTGCTCAAGTCGGAGGATCGTGCTACTCCGCACTGTCTCGGTAAGATAATAGTAGAGAATGTGTGGTTCATAAAAAATTAATTTCTAGGGAAGTAAAACGCCCCGCCGCAACTATTTTGTTAAAAATTCATACCATTTAAAATTTATTAAATTTTCGAAGAAATTATAAGTTAAATGCGATTTACGCACAGATTTTAGAGAGCAGTCTTTCTTCGACTTTTAATCAAAGCGTAATAAATTTTTTAAGATGGTAACTATCCCGATTAATCTTTAATAATATCTTTCATTGTTCAAATTTAAACTTTTTAGAATATCGTAAAACTGTGTAACATCCGATATTAATTGATTGTTCGTTATCCTTTCAGGAAAAAACAAAGGTCGCAGTCATCCCTACATCGATCCCATGGCGATTCAGCGTCTTCGAGATTTTTATCGGCCGTTCAATCAGCGATTTTATCAATTGGCGGGTATGGATTTCGGCTGGTATTAAAATCCACGCGTGTATCGCAAACATTCATACATATCGTAAGCAGGAAAACGGAGTCAATTCTCGTCGCGTACTTATTAGTCAAGTACTTATTAGTACTTATCAAGTACGATATCTATTGCGCCTGAATATCTGTAATCCGATAGGAGCATATACATTACCGTCATATCAGAATACGCGCCATTAGTTAATTTATATATAGCGTTTGAGCGAAACTTTTCCGAAATCTTGCTTCCGATGATGTAGTCTTCAGTTTCATTAGGTTTCAATCTTTTCCAATTAAATTGCGAGAGAATACTCGTATTTTTCTAATTTTTTCATATTACGTAATGTTACATAATTTGTAAGAGCTATTAATATAACGAGAAATTTTCCTGTAATCTTGCTTCCAATTATGCTTCCAATTAGTCTTCAATATTAGCATATTTTAATTCTTTCAAATTAAACTACAAAAAGTATGTTTTTTAACTTTAACAAACATTATGTTTTTTAACTTTTTTAATTTATATAAATGTAATTAATATTAAATAATTAATCTTCATATATATAACACGAAAATTTTTTCAAATCTTGTTTTCGACGTTGTAATCTTCAATTTTATTAGGTTTTTCATCTTTCATATTAAATTGCAAGAAAACATATCTTTTTCAACAAATCCTTTTGTTACATTGATTTAACATAGCCTTAAATAATTTATAAAAACTTCGTATATAATAGAAATCATTGTGTTCTGTTTGTTATTTGTAATATAGTTAGAAAATCTAGATTTATAGTTTAGTTAGTAAATATTAGATGCCATCGTAAAGTTAACAGAAAGAAACAATATCTCTTAAAATAAGCGTACAGTTGCCGTCCGGAAGTCTTTACGAAAAGAAACCGCGACATATCTATAATTATCCTATAATTATATCATGACAAAGCTACAATAATGAAATTATATCATATTGAACATAATTCTATATATACACAATGAAAAAAATATAAAATCTTTAAGAATATATTATAATAATAATGAGAAATAATGTATGCGGAAATAAAGAGAAGATATAGTTTCTTTAAGTCAATTAGTTATTTTTGCTGAATAAACTAAAATTAGTTTAATATACCATAACTAGATGAACCAATATTGCCAATATTAGAACATTTATCGATTTCCTTTGTTATCGATTTTTGGCTTTTTATCTTCAATTCTATAGATTAACGTTAATAGAATAATGTTGTATTTTGGTAAAGTTGTGCGAAATGTAACAGAATACGAACGCGGTTATTGTAACAATTATGCAATGAAAGGGCAAAGTGATTATAAATTTATTCTCTGGCAAAAGTTCACGCGCGCTGATCTTATTATCACAAAAACATGATCTCAAAAAATTTGTAATAACTTTCAATCGCGTTATTAAAGTTTTAAATAATTCACGTATAATTAAAACTTTTTAAATATCATTTATTATTGCCAAAACTTTTTTATTTCGCAAATTTAATTTAATATCAATTATATAAAGTATCATATATTTTATATCGCAGTTTTTAGCACAAAAAAGAATTTATATATAATTTTATTATATCTATGAATTATCTTTTATATTTTACGTTTAATTCGTATATATGTATAGAATTTTTTTATCTCTTTCTGTATTGGATACTACGTTTGATAATTTCAAAGTCTCTTCGCCCTTGTTAACAATCCAATTGTGCGTTCTTTAATGTAATGTATAATACGACAATGACGAATAAGTATAAGAGGTTAATAGAAAAATTAACTAAAATTAACTAAAATTAGTTCCTAAGTATTAAAATCTAGTTAATATAATTAGCAAAGATACGCGCATATTTATGAATTAGCTGGATAAAAGATCTCGGACATAATTAGATCGCAAATCAGAGATTTAATTATGCAGGGTATAATAACGTAAAATACGGGGTCGAATAACGTAAATATTTCTTTAACAAAATTGGATTTTTACATGTTTGCATCAATAGTTTTTTCAACACAGAATAACTTTTTAAAAACTATTCTACAAGAGTAGTTTTTAAATATGTTATTGCTAATTCTTTCATGATATACATATACATTTTGTATAAGTCAACGTTTAAAAGATAAATCTAAGAGAAATCGATGAATCACATATGAGGCAAATCCGAATACGAAGAAATTAATTTGGAGGCAAATTTAATAAAATATTCCATAAGTTCTGGAAATTAGAGCGCAACGTAAGTTAATTTTGTATGTAAGTAAGATTAATTATTAATGTATTTAATTCGACGACGATTGGAGGACTGTATTTATCTAGTATGTAAGAACGAAAGTAGACAATGTTTAGCGATACGATCCGTGCGAACGACGACGATGATGTAATAGTGAGGCACAATGCTTTTGCTCAAATTGTACCACAGGTGGCTGTCAATATTATAATATAAGTGTTTCGTACATTGTTTTAAATATGTTTTGAATACAGGCTGTTTGACAAATAGAGCAAGATATGTACATAAATGTTATACAGGATGTTTAAGAGCAATTCACCGCCATTCAACCAATGATAGACACTATATAAATAGATTCTGATCTTTTTGTAGCTGTTGATTATAAATAGCATGCAAACGTTACGTAGAGATTGCTTGGTTCCCAAGTTAAATTCCCAATCCCCCTTTTCTTTGGTGTTATTTCACCTTTATGTCTCTGATATTTGGATATTTATTTGCTTTAGAAATCATGATCACAACTTGTGTTTTTTTTTAGAAAAATTTATTAATAAAATATGATATAATTTGTAGACAGAAATATCTGTGCATACAATATAAAGTATATGCAGATGGAGAATCTATATGATTGGTAATGATTGTACATGAATTAATATTTTCGCCATACAAATTCCCATATATATATATATTTTTTCTATTTTTGTATTACAAAATAGAGAAATTTAAAATTAAATGAATATAAAAATATATAATAACAAAAGGGCACTGTCTTTTTCAGATCACATGATGAATTAGATCTACTCCAAGGAACATATATCGCCGTAAAGTTTGCTACATTAAATCAGCATTATACTAACATAATATCAGTACTCTAGATCCTTGGCGATTCTATTGTAAGGCGACGTGGTAAATATTGCAAACTATTACTGCTATTAATATCATTAACGCCACAGTAAGTATCTTCAATTATTTTCACGTATTTACATATTATTTGAAGAAATATCTCAGATACAATGTAGTATCGATACTTTTCTCCAAAATATTGTTTCTCAAGATGCTAGTTTCGAATCACTAAGTTTCTACAACATAAACCCATTTCTAGTATTTATACTTACTCGTATTCTAAGTTTTGGAGATTCCTTTTGAATATCTATCAAATATATTCGCAGATCCTTTATCTTCATTCTAACTTCCAATTATAAAAACATTTGCTAAACACGATTTACTTACTCTTAATCCGTTTAGGCTAAAAGGACGGAAAAATAGTCTACAATTCTTCGCTCATCAATTTCTTGTATTCTTGTTGATCTTGAACCATTTTCTTGAATACACGATACTTTCGAAGATGATATCTAAAATAGTTAAAAGCAGATATATGAAAAATTGTGTGTATTGTATAAATTCCAAATAATAATATAGAAATACTTTCTTTAAATTTGATTTTTATTAAAACTCAAGTTAAAATAAAATATTTTTTATTGCTCACATATTTTTTGCATCCATTAATCTTTATGCTTACTTGTAACATTCGCTTGTCGGTTTCACTACGTTCGCCGATCCTGCCATTCTCTGGATAGTCTCGTGCATGGAATATTTTTTTGTGGCACACGCACCGAGGATCGCCGCGCCTATCAAAACCGATTCTCGTTCCACAGGACAGAGTACCGGTAAAGCTAACACGTCAGCTTGTATTTGGATAAACAGCGGATTCTGGCTGAGTCCGCCGCAAACCAATATACTCTCTATGTTATGGCCGGCCGCCGATAAGACTTCGATTATATGCTTTGTACCGTACTGATACAATGTTAATCAAAAAAAGTAAATATATTACATTATATCATATCTGTTTTAATGCATTAATAATAAATGCTTTAAGTTTTAACAGTTTAGAGTTAAAACCTTATTGCAAAAATAAAATAATTTTAATAAAAAAAATTGTTTCAAAATTCCATTTAAAAATACATCAATTATTTAAAAAACATTTGTGCGTTTTTGCAACGAATAATGAAGACAACTAATTAAACATTTTTTTGTATTATAATATTTAGTGAGTTAGAACTACTTTTAATTTATAACATACCGTTAAGGCCTGCACCGTTGCTAAATATATCAACGCCAGGTTTTCCTGATCCACAGATAAGGATAATCCGGATATCTAAGAAATAATAGTACAAAATTATACATCTGTCTTTTTATATTCATATAAAATTCAATAAAAGATATTTTTTTCAGTACCATTCCTTTTAATGTTGGATCAGCGAGAGGTGAGCGATTACCATG
This sequence comes from Solenopsis invicta, assembly GCF_016802725.1. Lineage (NCBI taxonomy): Eukaryota > Metazoa > Arthropoda > Insecta > Hymenoptera > Formicidae > Solenopsis > Solenopsis invicta. The sequence goes on from NC_052667.1 coordinate 4,356,128, forward strand.
GAAATCCGGCCACACATGTATATTCTTTGTCAGATACGACACGTTCTGCACATTTTTCTGTTCAGCCATAACAAGTAGCAGTTCGGATAAGTATTGCTGAATGTGTCTGAAACAAATTCGCTTTCGTACACACTTGTTCACGGTCTCTTTTCGATGAACTTACTTATTGCCGCCTAAAGTCATCAAAATTCCCGGCGTTGCAGGGTGCGTATCGATGACGTGATCGAGCAGCTTTCCAGTGGCACTCTGACCTCCTTCATTGAGCCAGAAACCGGGCACTATCGCACTGTAATACGGGCCCCAAACGCCATTTACGAAAATTTTGTTCTCGTTTACTATCATGTGACAAGTCGAAGTGCCGCAAATCAAAGCTAAAAATTATAAGACAATTTGTTTTAATTCTAATTCTTTTTCTTTTTAGTTGAACAATATAATGTAAATCGTTAATGGCAACTTGCGCACCCAATCGATTGGAGAAATTCGAAGACACGTCCGAGGCGTAACATCCGATCATACCGAGACCACCGGCGTGTGCGTCTATCAATGAAGTACCAACCGGTGTATCTTTCAACAATCCTAATTCTGCCGCAGCTTTCATCGATAATCCGCACTCAATTGCATCACCAGGTACCTTTACATCGTTACCTTGACATTAATATTAGTTTTTATTAAAATAAAGAATAATAATCATTTATATTAAGTTCTCATATTTACATATTTAAAATATTTCAATATGCAATTATACATTGAAATTAACTGAATAGTTTGTGCAATTTGAATAATTTCTTATACATATTATTATTCAATCTTTTATTATAAGTAGAGTATTTTTCTTTGTTAAATTTTGATTTTTAATATTAAATATAATAATGTACCTATCTTTCTCCAATTATCTTTTTTCAGATCTCGTAAATTGAGCTGTTCGAAGAAGTCCTCGTTCCATCCGTTCTTACCAATGGGATCGGCGCTATAGTTCCACTTACATACTAATGAACACAACGATCTGAAACAAGATATGAGATTTTGACTTCCCTTTTATGTTTTGTTTTTTACTTATTAAAAAAGTTTTAAAAAAATTAAATTGAGAGAATGATCGTACCGATCGAAAGTAAATCTTAGTGCTCAATAATAATTGTCTAGATGAAATTATATACATTTAAACAAGTTCCCTTTCAAAGGATTTAAATATTGAGGATGCATACCGCGACTCCGATTCGGTGGCTTTCCACGTTAAAAAATCTGGTAGATCAAACAGCAGCGCGATAGAGTTCCAGGAAGCGGGTAAGTTTTTCTTGAGCCACAGCATCTTCGGCGTTTGCATTTCGAGAGAAACCTGACCGCCTACGTATTGCAGTATATCGTGGCCCATAGAGTTGATAAAGTCAGCTTCCTCATGCGCTCTGTGATCCATCCACAGTATAACATTTTGCTTCTCCTGTCCTGAAAAATTAGTATACATCAATTTTCTATATTACAATGTATTACATGTGTTACTATGTGTTACATGAATCCTACACAAAGTTGGAATGAAATGTATACGCCAAGTTCTTTTTTTTATACCTGTAGGACTGACTGTTACTGGTGAACCCGCTTCATCTACAGCTACTAATGAGCAAGTAGCGTCGAATCCAATTCCTTTAACATTTTCAGCGGAGATGTCAGCAACAACTGACTAGAAATAGAAGAAAAATCAGATCATGAGCCTCATTTAACTTGCGACGCGCAAATAAAATCTCCTTTTACCTTGACAACGTGGCACACAGCACTCCAAATATTGTCGGAGGACTGTTCGTAGAAGTTCGGCGCGGGATGAAAGATCTCGAGCGGGCAGGTAGCCACTTTCTTTATCTTCCCGCTCGAGGTGACCAGGGCCGCTCGTACGCTTCCCGTCCCGACATCCACACCCACGAAAAAGTCCATGTCCGTCGCAGCTGGATGGACAGATTGCATCCGCAATCTTGCGACGAGCAAAGTCGACTGAACACTTTTCGCTGAGCCCAGGCATGAACTGTAAGGAGGAAGAGGCCATCAGCCAACCATACTGCGTATGTTAATCATTGACACATATTCTAAGATGGCATGACCCTGAGATAACATTAATTACGAAGGAGATACGAAACGAATAAAGACTTCAAACAGTGTAAGCGCGTTATCAGCTAATGCTTCTTTAATCCACCAACACGTATGCAAATGCTACATTAGTAAATACTCTAGTCAAACATGATTTATTCCGCCTCCTACGAGGATCATTAACGCCTGCGAATAACTTCACCAGAAATTAACAAAATGTACATATGCGACATATGGTGAATCTGGACACTTTATTAAATTAAATAACAGAAAAAATCTCAGGAGTAAAGTTATTAGGAAAAATTACTCCATCGCTTCCGACACGATGATCATTATTTTAAGTACAGAAACATGTAAAGATTATCGGTGTATCTCCACATGAATTACCTCGACCTACGGTCATACCATCTCCACGCTCGCTCCGTTATACTTACATATTCAAGTGAGAAACTCTTTTTGCATACTTGGTGAAAGTCACCTCGATCGACGTCGCGGCAACGACGACGCAACGTGATACTCGTGCTCGGCGAGATCAACGCGTGACGGACGTGAAAAGTAATTGTCACGGTCGTTGCGCGGAAGACGCTTCATAATCCTCGCACGTGTATACGCGCGTGTCATGCACGCACGTGCATCATACCATGCCGTATGCTCCATACGCTCCGTACGCTTGATCAATATAAGTCTGTTCATTTTAGTTAAAACTTCTTGCATGGTTCATCTTTACTCCATTTCTTTCCCCATTGGAGAAAGGAAGAGAAAAGATAAGCTCCAAGAGATTCAGCTGTGTGAAAGAAACGTACGGATCTTTCAGATCAGACAAGGTATCGAAGGTACCTTTATTTTCGCGCATGCGTATTGGAATTGAGCAAGTAAAATATAAACCCAGACAGCACATAATTATTGGAATATTTCATAAATATGTACGAAAATATTTCATAAGCATTTTTGTGATCTTATATATGGATGCTGACTTCCTATTGTCGATTCTCATTTCGTGAAATATCTGTAACATACAATGAAGATATCCATTGATTAAGCTAGATAGACGTTATATACACCTCTATATGTTGCAAATGTTACTCACCGTAAAGTTGTCTTTTAGGCCCCATCCTCTTCTTTTTACATCATCAGAATTCACTGCATTCACTCGCAAAAATACGCGGGTTATAATCGCGTGCGATTGGGTACTTAATTTCCCCTTAAAATTAAAGGGATAAATTGTTCGAATCCATTGAAAAAAAAGAGTTTGATAAATGCTGCCAAATGTTGAATAAAAAATGTTAAATAAAAAGCTAATTACACATTTGATTAATATGACCAAAAATAATTTTACTTTTCTGAATATTACTTAGCAAGTATTATCAAATTTAATAATATTTACAAAATATTTAGAAAAGTAAAATTATTTTTGATTACATAATGACCAAATATTTAATTATATTTTACCCAACCATAGCAGCTATAACTAAACTCTTTTTTTCAATATCCTTTTCTTTGATCATGTATACGTGCACATTTACACAGCATTAAAATAAGAAAATAGGAATTGTTAATTCTGACTTACCGACCCGATGCGCAACGAGCGGAGTTATTCAGCCACGAAGCTGCGACGAAACTGCAACACACAAACATAAGATTAAAAATTAAAATTGCGCTCAAAATAGTAAAAAATGGAAAGGAAAAAGACTATTAATTTTAAGTAAATAAAAAAATATATTTACCCCAAGGTTGCTCCGCTGAGGCCCGATGCTACTCCCAGGCCTCCTCTTCCTCTCAGAACATCTGGGCTGCTCGTCTATCACAGGAATGGTCTGAAACAGGAACAGAATCAAGATAGCTTCATCTCCCGCATAGTCAACTTCAAACCGATGCCGTACGTATTACGTAATATTGGTTTCGCCTTACCTGTTAAACAATTCGTGATGCCACTTGCTCCGGTTCCAATCTATCATCTCCCGTCTGCCGCGTTCTGTAATCAGACGTAAAATGCGAATTAAGATGATGAGCCGGCTTCATTTTCGCGCGCGCAGTTAACTTTACGCGTCCAGATTGACGCCGAGCTAGCGCCACGATCGCGCTGCACGCGAGCATCGAATCTACATTACGCGATGATTGTATTAGCAGTAAATATTAATTACAAGATTAATATAGATTTTGCTCACCTATTTAGTCGGTTTGCGACGCCACTCATTTCCGTGCTACGATCCGCATCGCATTCGTGTTCTGCAATCAAACGAAAATGCGCATCAAGATGGCGAGCCGGCTTTGTTTCAACGCGCGCGGTCAACTTTATGAGTCAAGATTGACGCCGGACCACGCACTGCGGACGCGCGACATACGACCATCGAATCTACGTTAAGCAGTGATCGAATTAGCAATAAATATCAATGCGAATTAAGTTTCGCTCACCTGTTAAAGGATCCGCGATGTCACTCGTTTTGGAGCCGGTCCATCCCGCGTTCGTTGCGTTCTAGAAAGGACGTGAATATAGTTAATATAGCGTGAAGCGATCTCTCTCTCTTTTCCTCTCTCTCGCGCGGGCGTGCGGTTAACTTCACGCGCTAAAAAAACCGCGATATGCGCCACTACATATCTTTACCGCCCCGATTGCTTTTGCCATACCTACATTTTCGGTTGATCGAATAATTACACAACATAACGTGAATTTTACTTACTAATTAGACCTTGCGACAACATCCATTTCTGAATCGATTCGGAGAACATACCACTTTCTGCAAATGAGAGAGAAACACAATATAACGAAAGGGTTAATTTTCTCTCCCGGGTGATGAATTTCGTACGCCGCGATATATGTCGTAATTATTTACATGAGCACCGACGAGAGACTATTATAATTCGAGGTCTAAATACGTTATACTTACCAATTAAATGATTCGCGATGCCACTCGTTACGGAGCCGGTCCGCTACGTGTCCACTGTATTCTGGAAAGAATACGTGAACGCAATTACTGGTGTGAAGTGGCTTTCCTGCGCGGCGAACTCGCACCAAACTTCACGCGCTAAAAGTGACGTCATGCCGCGGGCGGCGCGCGCATGAGCAGCTCAACGCTCCACACGCACAACCCAGCTTGACCCAGCTCAATCGGCTCGACACACGTGCAGCCAGTGCAGCTGGAGCGGGTGAGAGCGGACAGCGAGTCTGTTTCGCGTTTATTTTCATTTCCTACAAAAGCGAACGTTCATGTTATCGTTCTCAATTGTTTCAGCGAAATGCTAGATTTCCGAAATTGCCGGTGGAATTATAGGCGCAATTGCTTTCGCGCGCTATCGCCGCTGAGATAACCTGAAACATGGTTCGCTTCAAAAACAGGTAACCTGTAATGAAATTATCAGGTTTCCACGAACTTCTATAACCGTTGTTACATCTGTTCAGGTACATTGTTTTTACGATAAAGCCACAGGACGACGATGATGAGCACCAAGCGGCATGGAAGAATACATATGTGTCTGATGCGATTAAACAGAAGGTGCAACAATTGTATGGCGATATCGGAGTTGCAGCGATAAGGGACGGCTTCGATGGTAAAATTGTGTAGATTATGACAGTTTTTAAATAATCTCTATTTATGTATATATATTTCTATGTAATTATTTTTTATAATCTTACATTCTTGTAAGAAAATTTGAATTGATCTATTCTGAATGTATCTTTCATAGCTTTAAATAAAAGCTTGTTTTTTTTGTTGCAGCAAAATATTGCAATGTGCAAACGAAAATAGCGATAGTAAGGCTTAGGCACGGGCCTCATAAATTTGCATTGCATGCTATTCCATTAATAAACAAAGTAGGTAAACGATCAGTCAATACAAAGATCCTGTATGTAGGGGCAACTCTGAAACACTGTTTTCTCTTTATCAGAGTAAGAATTTATCAACAGTTATCTATTCTGTTTGCATTTTGTTAACAAGAAAAGAAAAGACATTGCTTTCTTTTTAGAAACATCAAGAAAAAAAATTGGAGCAATTGTGGTCTAAATTGCCAACGGAAGCTGAGAAGAAACAGATGGAAACTCTTCTGATGACTTTGACACCTGCTATGAGAGACCTCAAGTAAAAATCATTGTACATAATAATTAATTTGCTTTCGTTTTAAGTTTTGCAAATAAAAGTGGAGTTTTTTAATAACTAATGTAATAGATTGACTCGTTTATAATCACAATACAGTTTCATAACATTTTTACATTACAACTTATAACCAACCAGTCTCACCACCTCTGATTAGTTTGATTAATCAAATTTCAAAATTTAACTGCAAAATCAAAGCTGATTGTATTGTATCGTTTTCCCTGTCTTTTTGTAAATTATAATTTATTTATGTTAGATATTACACTTAATTAATAATTAATTTTTTATTGAAGATTTTAGAAAATTAACTTAAAGATAATTTGCAGTTTTTAATTTTGTTTTTCATAAATTTAATCAATTGATTAATGTATGCAGTTCATAAATTTAATCAGTTGATTAATGTATAGTAGTTGGTGAGTCTCATATCTTGAAACTAACGACATGAACAAATAGTTCCTTTTTTTTTTATAAATTTATCTCCAAGTTTGACTTGGATTTTTCTGTTTTTAACACGTTGATATCTGCAGATAACACTTTTGACGATCGAGCCGCAAGGATCGTTGCCACGTCTCGCCAGTTGTCGCTGCTCGTTGCTGGAGGAGCGCCTCTCCCTTCTCCTTCTCTCCGCCATCGTCGTCGTGGTGGTAATCTCGCCGTTATCCTGTTTCCACCGTTTCCGCGCCGTCTGCCTGCGTCTGCACTCTGCACTCTGCAGTGCTCCACAGTATACTCGTTCGGATCAGTTCGTAACGTCTCGGTGGTGGCTAGTGACGAGACGACTTTGAGCATTATTTCGTCGTGAAGCCAGGAACTCGTACCAGCGACCAGCGATTGCTCATAATTGACGAGAGATTGAGGAAGACATCAGGAAGGAAAAAAAAGTGTGAACTGCGAATGTTGCGTGGGGCCACTCTCGTCCCCCGCGGTCGTTCCGTTTATACCGGACGGTTTTAACGAGCGCCAGGATAACGAGATACTTCTCTGGTATCGACCGCTCTTCCGCGATCTCAATACTCATTATCGCCCAACCACATAGCTCCGTCTGAGATATAACCATTGCCTTGCGATAAACACACCGGCGAGCTCGAGGTAAGCGCTCCGTTTTCTTTCCCTTCCCCCTATCGATTATGGTTGTTTAGAGTCGCTCCCTGTTTTCGTACGATCGGATCCACCCTCCCGCTGAGGTTACGACCTCGGGTGGTGCAGGCTTGTCGCAGGCGGAATCTCATTTCGAACATTGTGACGACAGCGACGACGTTCCGCAAGAGAGATTTTCCACAAAACCGATGGCGATGTCCTAGCAAAGGCTGATCGCCTGGTGAAACCTGCGTCATATACGTTGAATGACAATTTGAAAAACATGGAGTTATATTTACATGATCCTTGACATTTAATCCCTAGCTGAGGGCATTATACATTGAGATATTTGCATCTAAAAAAGATGATCCTTGATATTCTTTAACTGTGGACAATTAACAATGAGCTGTATCGAATCTTGGAGATTCCTATTTTTCAGATTTAAAAAAGGGAAATAAAAATAACTTTAATTAATATTGGAGAAATTAACTTTTTTCCATTCTTATTGCTGCAGTTTTGTGTCTTTTGGCATTAAATTATGCATAGACTCAAGTATTATTTTTCTAGAAGAAAAAATAATTTATCAAAAATATATCTATACCTGAAAAAATGCTCAATATTCGATTCTTAATCTTAAGTCATAAACCAGAAATATTTGTATCTATAAAAGATAATCCTTGATATTCACTCATTAGCTATAAACATTACGCTGTGTTGAATCTGAAGATTTCTGTTTTTAAATATGAAACAAAGGGGAAATAAACATAACTTCTCTACTTTCTATTTACTGTTATTTTCTTGTGTCTTTAATTGTATACAAGATTTATTTATTTTTCTGTAAGAAAAGAAAACAGTAAAAATTGTGGGATATATTTTTATCTGGCAAAGTGATCTTTGATATTCAACTGTGGATTTCTTGACTGTGCATATTACACATCATGTAAAATCCCAGGGATTCATATTTTTAAATGAAAAAAGAAAAATGAAAACATGCTATCTATTTGTATTTGCTATTGCATTTTTTTGCATTTTTCAACGCTAATTGTGCATAAGATCAAAAGATCTATTTATTTTTCTAGTAAAGAAAACAATAAAAATCATCACATAAAGCAGAATATACCTGTATCTGAAAAAACGATCCTCGTGTGTGGATATTATACACTGTGTAAAGTCTTAACGATTTATATATTTTTTTAATATGAAAAGAGAAATGAAAACAGCTGCTAACTATTTTGCTGTTGTTTTATTGCATTTTTCAATGTTAATTGTGCATAAGATCTATTTATTTTTCTAGAAACAAAGAAAACAATTGCTGAATAAGTAGTGCAAATAATATCTATATTTTTAAAAAATAATTCTTGATATTTAATCCCATTTTTTGTATACATGATCAAGTTTTATTCATTTTTTTTTACAAAAGTAATTAAAATTATCAAATGAGTGGCATAAGAAATATCTATATTTGAAAAAGTGATCCTTGACCCAACTATTGGTAGATATTATACATTACGGTGAAGTTCTAGAGATTTATATTTTTAAATATAACATATGAAACAAGGAAAATAAAAACTGTTGCTGTCTGTTTTGTATTTGCTGTTGTATTGTACTTGCTATTTTCTTATATTTTTCAATGTAAATTATGCGTAAGATCAAGTTCTATTTATTTTTCTAGTTAAAAAAACAATTGCTGATTAAGTAGCAGTAATATCTATATTTAAAAAATATATATAATCTTTAATATTACTTCTATGGGCAGGCATTACGCTATGTTGAATTTTAAGGATTCATGTTTTTAAATCCGCAAGAAAAGAAATAACTTTATTGTTTCTTGTATTATATTTTCTTGTGTCCTTTGGTGCTATTTATATCATGAAAGCAGACGTTGATGCTTGAAAATTATGGAACTCTCCTTACGAGATAAACATTCAGAGAAAGGATAATAGATGAGGCATTATATGTGTGTCATCGTAGCAATACCTTTTTTATAAATCTGAGGAAAGTTTTCGTAAATTACAGGACTGATTTCAACTTTCTCTTTCTTTCCTTTTCAGTATGTGGCCGAGCAAATTGCTTACAGATGTTTGCTTGCAGATGCGTCTCCTGCGCTTTCCCTCCTTTTGCTTCAGAAAAGGAGAGCTTTTTCTCCAAAAGGGGGAAGATCCGTTCGACTTCAAGCGCCCGTAGACAGTGTAGTAATTGAACCAAACGGTGTTTATAGTTATGTCACGCCATTGGGGACTCTGTTTACAATACAAAATAAAACGAATCGTTAAATTGTACGGCATCGAATCGGCGAGGAAACGTGTGTTTATCCTGCCAAGCAAGACTGACGGGGATAAATTAAGGATAACGACTTAAATACAGATCAAATAACACACATGAATCTGCAAATACGACGAACAGATGGTCAAGCGAACATTAATTATTGTCGTAACGCTGAATATTCTTAGAATGAAGAAACGAGTATTTTCTGTTGATAATTATTAGTATTTCTTCTCCTCTTTGATTGACAATCCCAGTCGCGTACCTGTACACATTGTTTCATCATTTCTCGCCTCTGATTTATACAAAAATTTTAAAAGTGAGTGTACAAATCCAATTTGCAAAGAGAATTTAAGAACGTCGAATTTAGATTAAACTTTACAAATTATAAATTTGAGTCATCTCTACAAGTTCTAGTTATTAACGCAGTTTTAATCGACGCATCCAAATATCTTCAATAGTCACTGAAAGCTTTCCAATAAGAGACACAAATCGACACAGAAGTCATTCTGTCTTCGTTTGATATTCAGTGAAAGATAGTGGAAAGCTGCCTTTGTGTCTCAACTTGTTTGGTTCAATGGAAAGCTCCCTTTATGTCTTGACGGAGACGCAAAGGAAAATACTGAAAGTTTACCTAGTCGTCTTCAATTCCATTCCTCTTTCGCCGCATTACGGAAAATTAATCATCGAACAATGGCTTTCGATCTCGTTATCTTCCAAACGCATCGCTTCTGCAAGAAGGCAATTTAGCTAGAAAGCCGCCAACTTATTTATCACTTTGACGTTGAATCGTTTGCTTTTGCTTGCCAGCCTCGTCGTCGTGAAAATAACGTATCTAAACAGACATGATAGGAAATAAAGAAATCTGGCGGACGATTATAGGAGTTCCATCGTGACATATAAAATTAAAGTAGCGTGCCTCCTGTCTTCGTCTCAACGCGACGAGAGAGCCACGAACTGTCGCGTTATGGTAACTAGTTAAAAAAAATAAATAAATAAACGCGTCTCGACACATAAGATGAAATTGTATCTTACTTTCGCGACCGTGCGAAAGAAATTCCGCGGCCGTGCGCGGAATAATCTAAAGCGAGTAAACCTCGAAGGAAAGCGGGCGCGTGGGTGAGACCGGCGTTTATGGCTGTTACGGCGATGCGATCGCGGCGAGCTTCCGCTCGCTTATTAATTCGCTAATTAGCGCGGGTCCATACGCGCTGTGTCGAAGATATCTTGCGCGATATAATTAGCTCGGTCAATTAGCGAGTGGCCTTAAACTTTCACGTACTCTTGCCGCCAGTACGAGGCTTCCATGACACGTATACGGTACTTTAAGGCAATTTAACATGCTTGCATCTTTTTCTTTTATTACGACGATTACGTATAAACTCGTGAGGGACGTTGAGATTTTCTCTCTTTTTTTTATATAATTTTTTGTTACGAAGAAACAACTTTCTTCGTTTAATATTATAGATATGAAAATTTTTGATTTAAATCTGTCGCACAATGTGTTATTTGTTCATTCTAGCCGGATAAAAGTATTTCTATTTACTAGTACATAAATATTCTGTATTATTCTTTAATTTTATTATGTAATATATACTATTTTTCAAATGCAAATTTAATAGATTTTGTAAAAGGGTACTCTTAAAAAATTTTAACAATTATATTATTCATATTTTTATAAAATCATGAATTTTTGTTATCAATACGTGGTAAAACAAAGTTTTATTTTTGCATTTTAAGTTTTTGTTCATGTGAAAATAGGAATCAATATGAAATAATAAAATAAATTTTAAAACTAGGAAATTCCGGGATTTGTTCATAAATATTATAACATGTTAATAATATTATATATTGTTAACATTTTTCAAGTAAGAATATCTTTTTACAAAATAAATTTGCATTTAAAAAATAGTACACATAACATAATACTAAAAAATAATATTAGTTAAATATTTGCATACTAAGGCAACGTTCTAATGCAGTCGTTACGATATTATCATATAAAGAAGAGAATATATGGTTTTTTTCTCTTCTGATTGGTTCATCGCATCATCATAACATCATAATGATTTCATTGTAGACGTTCCTTAAATAGAAACACATTTGTGAAGCTAGACTGAACAAATGACACACTGTGTGCATCGTCGCGAGAAAATTTAAGTACATTGAAAAAAGTTTTTTTTTTCAATATTAAAAAAAATATTTTCTAAGTTTAAAAAAATAAATTATTTTATACCAGCTAATATTTATTCAAATCGAGGAAATGTAATTAAAATATATTTACTTGAACATGAAAAATTTGTTTTTCAGTGCAGGACGGTTTTGACCATCGAGGAGATTACGTTTATTAAAATCTATTTTAATTACTAGGAAAAGAAAGGAGATCCATTACATGAACGTTTGACATACTAATGTTCTTCGGAAGCGAGTCGCGAGCACGCGGCGAATGCAACCTGCACTGGATAAGACTCGTTCTCGCATAGGCGAGCCTCGTGGAATGATTTTAGCGAACACGACGATAAATATATCCACATGGCACGGACCCTGAGGAAGAGAAGGAGAATAGGGAGCAGGGACTCCGATCTCAAGACTCCGAATCGAGTCTCCTGAGAGAGAAAGAGGGAATGGAATGTTTCTCGCTTCTCTTTGCTTTCACAAAGCGATATTTTGACGACTTCTTTGACATGCTGCATGAACAACAGCAACAACATTGCACCAATTACTGAGAATATCATCTTACATTAGCGTTTCTTGCATTCTATAATTCTATGTCGATTTTAAATGAGAAAATTAGACTTTGAGATGATAAATCGAAGAAGAAACAAAGTGTCCTTTAAAACTAACGCGATAGCTGCTGCTTGAGCTAATTGCTTGATCAATTTGATTAATTGTAATAAACAGATAGTTACGCATCAGCTATCGCATTGTCTCTAAAGGACACTATTTCTTGTTTGATTTCTAAATTGTTTTTTGATTTTTATTACACGTTTACAAAAAACGTCACCTTTTGAACATAGTTAAGACAAACATAAAATTGAAATTTATATTTGAGATATTATTATTCTAAAAAAATAGTATTTTATTTGGAGAAACCCGCGAAAGTTCAGAAATATGAACGAGTACTTTTACAAGGCTACTAAATATTGAAATAGCACTGTAAATCTCGAGGAAAGAAGTTCTCGTAAATCATAGGACTAATCTCTTTCCGTGATATTCGGGAATGCTACGCATTACTGTCGTTCATAAATAGAATTATCTTCCTCGCGGCGGCTGTCCCATGTGTGACCGCCGTCCATTTACTGAAATATCTCGGTAACTGCTGAATCCAGTGCACACCCAGTCGTTGCAGCTTATATCGAGGGTGTCAAACAAAGTATACTCGATCTCTTCATTTCCAGACTTAGATTTCACACTAGAGCGACATGAGAGCTGAAGGGCTATGTGCGGAATTTTTTTTAACGAAAAGTTAGTCATTTCGCGTCTTAGGATTAAAAAAAAACTGAAATTATATTTGAATTAATTTAAATATAACTTTGTCACGTTTTTTTAGGATAGATGATGCGATTAAGGAGAAAGCTTCTGTTTATGATCGATTTGAGTGCATCATAATTTTAT